>NW_024038962.1:600000-850823 GCF_016077235.1 Cyprinodon tularosa
CGATATCGATAGCCATTTAGGAAGTCATACCTGCTGTTTTTATTTTTTTCGCAGGTTAGAACTTGTGCGCAAACTTGTACTGTGACAGAATGCTGCGGTAAGAAAATAAAAACAACTGCTGGCGCAACAAAAGCACGCTCAGAGCGATCGCTTCCAGCTTGAGCTCACCTCACAAAAAGTCTCCAACACCACTTAAATTGAATGAGATCACACATCTCTGTATACTCTACCTTTACTGTTCCTGCCTCCTGTTGGCGCACAAAAAAATATATATTTTCAAAAAGTTCCTTCTTAGTTTAATCCTTGTCGATCTTCATGTGCAGAAAACCATACTCCCTCAAAACCATCTTAAAGTCCATGGATCCCGTTCAGGCAGAGCTCTCACACGGAGCCAGCTCTCCTCTGCAAGCACCTACAAGTAAACTGAGTCCTCCAGCTGTGACATCACCAGTCCCCATGGCAACCCTGACTCCACCCCGGTCCTGAGCTGATCCTACCTGTCTGACTACCTCTAACTCACTGCCTTCTACTCCCTTTAGCTCTTAATTTGTTCAAAACCACCTGATTTGTATATTTATCAGTATTTGGATCCCAGAGGAAAACTATGAATAGAATCCGACACATGTAAACAAAAAGGGTTTATGATGTCCTATCATCCTTGCTGGCTGCATATTTGCATATCCAGAGTTTGCAATCAGTACATGAGGAGGTTTCACTTTGCAGGTAGAAAGTCTGAATGTCAATAACAAAACCGCACAATGCTTTGCAACTTTGCCTGGAGCTCCCCCCCTGGCTCTAGTCCAGTCTTACTATTACCATTTGTTTTGGCTACAAACTCTCTGTTTGTTCATCCCTTTTGTCTCCCCTGACCCAGAGCGAGCCAATGACCAGGTGAATTGAAATGTCCAACTTAGACAAGCTTCAGATAGCTTAAGTGTACAGCAAGACCTTATAACCTCTAAAAGCTCAAGCAATTGTGTTATACACAGTGTTTCGCTTACATTATAGTAGAGCAAGTGAGCCCGAAGCTACAAGCAAGTCAAATAAGGTGATTAAAGCAGCAGCATAATGCCTTTTTGAACTGTTGTGGTTTCCACATTTTTTGCTCTACTTCATGATTCACTCTTTCACCACAGATGTGGGAGGGAACCATGACAGGCAGATTTATTGGATACACCACAAATGCTATCCGCAGCGAATAGGAAGCAGGAAGGGGTGTCACGGTAGACTACATAGAAAATAATTGGTGTAATTTCAAATCTAAACAAAATCCCTTTAGATAGCTGCAAAAAAAAAAAAAAAACTGTAGACACAGACACATTTCTAAGCAGTCAAAACCTTTAAGACAAATGTGACATATGGCAACAGCATTATAACAATACATTAATAAAGTTTATAATAATAATAAAATAAATTTTAGCACATTTATTGAGCAGCGGGAAAAAAACAAGTAAATTAGAATTAGAAATATTTGTTTGGAGAAAATCACTAGAGGCAGTATGATCAGCATCCTCAACAAACCCTTAAAATCTTAGTGGGAATTTAGCATTTTTTTAACAGTTAAGCAAAGATTCATACAACCTTATTTTTTTTTATTTAGCTGCTTTGCCTTTAAAGGAACCATCTCCTGTTTCCTTGGTGTATAAATATGGCGTGGCAAAGAGGTACATTTCTGGGAAGTTCATGTCTCCACCTCACAGAGTGAACAGACTGACTATTATGGGGAAAAAAACTCCAAACCCCAGTGTTGGAAAATTAAGATCTCAATACAGACCACCAAATGGTGCCAACATGCCAGCACACAATTAAGGAGGCATTTTAAATAGGGCATTTTGTGTTGTACCATCACAAACATAACTATAAAATCTACTAAAACCGCAGCACCATTGGTGGACAAAGTATTCAACAGTAGTACTTTAGTAAAAGTACTTATACCCATAGTCATATCTTACTAAACTACAAGTAAAAGTTACTTGGTCAAACATCTACATAAGATGAGGTATTGAAGTACTCACTTTTGAAAATACTTAAGTATTCAAAAGTATTCAACCACCTGATACAGATTCTAGACCCCCTGGAAAGAACTTCAGCTTAAAAAGACCACAAAAAGGAAAGCTATTTTTTATTTCTTAAAAACAGACCACCAAAAAAAATAGGAGTGACTTAATTCTCCTCACACTTTCATTATGGAATAGAGGTTTCAGGTTGAATTTATTACCAAAAAGAAGCCATAACTCTGATTTGAAAACTCCTACTGGAAAACGTGGCCACATGTCAACAACCAACACCTTAATAAAATGTAAATAATATTTGCCCTGAGTTTCTCACATTTCTGGAATGTCATTAAATCTCTAAAACAGTGGTGTTCAAACTTTGTCCTAAGGGATGCTATCTTACATGATGAAATTGCATTTCTAGAAAGGAAAACAGCAACACTGGATTACATCAGCTTCCTCGAAATGTAGTTGAGTAAAAAATACAATACTTTAATTTGAAATGTAGTGGAGGGAAAGTTAGAAGTACCCCCTCGAGTTCCTTTAAATCAAGACTAAAAACACATTTGTTTACGATTGCCTTCAACTGTTCTAGTTAAACAGTTCAACTGAAACATCATTAGTTAAAAAATTTTATTTTCTTTAGTCCAACTGTTTTTAATTTTTTTTTTTGTTTCCGCATTTTTTTATTTTATATTATTCCTACATGCTTTGATTCTGTTTTATTTTCCTATATTTTAATAATGTAAAGCACTTTGCATTGTCTTTGTACTGAATTGTGCTATACAAATAAATTTGCCTTCCCTTGCCAAAAAAAATATTCAAGTAAAGTAAAGATACTCAAAAAGTACTTAAGTACAGTAATCAAGTAAATGTTGCAATGTGTGCAACACACTATCGTAGATAGGGTGGGTGTGAAAAACAGGAGGAATATATGTGGGAAAAACATTCCAGTGGCTGTTGTGAAGTTGGATAATAGGAGCCCTTTTCTTCCAACCTAGAAATCTTCTAAAGCAGAATTTATTTTTTTAAATAGAACGGTATTTAACACATGAAAAATGGTAGAATATGCTCATTGTTTGTTTGAAAAGTAAGAAACAAAATCTGTCATCTTTTATGGTCAATCAACTGCCAATCTAATTTTTAATATTTTGATAATCTGGTGCACATATATTGCATCTCTGTGGCTATTAAGATATTTTTCCAACTAACATCAACAGTTTTAAGTAGTATTTTCAGGTTTTTGCATGTTTGCTTTTCATCATGTCAACACAGTATTTTGTACGGATGAAGTGATCAGGTAATACATTATCACTGAAATCAATGCAAAACCTTTAGAATAAAAATGTAATTAAATAAGATCAAATGGTAACCAAACAGCAGGGAAAAAATCTCTCTTAGCTCCAGTAGGTTCTTTTTATAGTGCTTCCGTTTTACTATAGAGGGGAAGGAAGAAAACTGTCAGGTGGGATTTTCTTGAGCTTAAGTCACATCAGCTATTATGTCTAATGTCTGGTTTCACTGCAGCTGTTCCTGATCTATTTGTCAACAAAGCACTGAGCTAAACTTATCCACAGCTATGGCACAAAACTTGCGTGAGACTCTAAAAGGCACCGAATCTCAGAGTTTTAAGGCATCCTTGGTACCTTAGGATCATTTTAACCTAATGTGTACTGATTCATTTCAGCAGAAATTAGTTAAGGAACAATTATGCTCCACAATATTTATATTTATACGTTAGTAGATGTCCCATAGTTAAATCCTACTTAGTTTAGCAAAATAAGTACAGTATACCAGCTTTAATGTTTCCAAATGCTATATTTTCTTAAACTCCAAACTTTAATCATTTTTTTTAGTGAATTAATGTAAAAGACCAACAAACAACAGTGAATATAGGTAAGCTGGAAGGAAAAGGGTCGACTGTTTTAAACATTAATCATAATCTAATTCAAAAGCCGTGATGAGAACATTTAGTAACACTTTAAACCAACTATATCCCACTTGATGGTGACAGCATCATGCTTAGGGTATTACTTACAGCAATGTTGGAGAAGCTGGGCGGATTTGAAGGAAAGAATGATGGGGGTAAATGCAACATTTCTCGACCGGAAAACCAGTAAAGAGCTTCAGAAATGCTGATAGTCTACAAACATACAGTATAACCACATCTACAATGCAAGGTTTTCATCCAGATTTGGTAAAAAGTCCAAACCTAAGTCCACCTAAGAATTTACTTCAACTTAGGTTGACTTGAGCAGGTTCAAATTTTTGCACAGACGAATGGGGAAAAAAAGTCTATTGTTAAGATGTGAGAAGGCTGGTTTAACATTTTCTTTCCATTTGACTGTCAGGCATGATTTTCTGTTGGTCTATTTCATAAAAAACACAAAAGAACACCTAAAAATATTTTTGACATTTGAAAAAATGTAAATGTTAGTACTTTTTCCAAGCACTATAATCCCTATTTTTGTCTTCTTGAACAAATCTACAAACAATCTTTAACCTAAAAGGAAGCTGTTTACATTACATAGAATAACTCTAGTTTCCTAAATGCAACAAATGATGTTAGTGGCCTTCCTGAACTCACTGACCTGCTCTCTGAGCCTCTCCTGGTGGCCCATGATGGCTGAGGCATGATGAGGGTATTTCTGCTTCAGGTGCTCCAGGAAGGCCTCCCTCTTCTTATCCATATCTGATGGTTGCATGGCGAGGATCTCTCTGGAGCCGCGGGCCCCTCCTAATGTATGCCTTCGAGGGACGGTGCGATTACCTTTGGCATCCCCTCTTGTAGAAGTCGACCCATTTGGAGACACTTGCCTGCGGTTTACATGTTCAGTGTCCTCTAGAGAGGTCACTTTCAGGTTGCCTTTGGTTTGTTCTGAAAAAGCAGAGAAAAGGTTGAAAATTGATACATTTTAATAAAAGTCACAACAACATATTTACACCATAAGAAAACACAGTTTTTAGAGGATTGTTCTCATATTTAAGATATTTAAAGAGATAAAATAAATATGTAGCAAAAATTACATTTTAAAAACTATTAAAAATAAGACCACATATTAGCTCACCAAGAAAGAAGTTCCTGTCAAGTAGCCTGATTTTTCTAAGTGATTGATCTAGCTTGAATGCTAATTGGTAGCAGTAGATAAAACACAATAGATCTCAGTTTTTTTTATCTATTTGGGGAATTGGATTGGGGATGCAACAGAAGAGAACATCAGAAGAGTGAGGTGCGACACAAAAAGAAGACACCGGGCGAGTTGAAGAACTTAGAGGAATTGGAAGGTGATTGTGAGGTTGGTGACATGTCTGAATGCCAGACAACAAATAGTCCACTTAGCTGCTCCGTGTGAAAACCTTACGATTTTAAGTGTAAATAAACATTGAATCTAGTGACAGCTGATTTCATACTCCACTGATTTCATACTCTGCGATATATTCAAAACAGATAAAGGGGGTCCCAATCTGATATTAAAATCAGAATCGTTCAGATATCAGCCAAAAAACTAATATTGACCAGCATCCAAAATCAGCAATATAACCAGGCTGATAGCATTATTTAGTCTGAGTCAGCATAGTGCTTCTATCCCTCACACAAAGCCTATGTAATGACAATAACAGGAGCTGAGTGAAAAACTTTTAATGCACAAGTTTCTTCTAATTTAGATTCATGTTATTTCAGATTCAATTCTTATATTTATACTTAAAAGTTTACATAACCCATGGGTTTATAATAAATGAGTCAGTTGTTTTCATACCTAGTTGTTGACTCTAGTTCAGTGTTTAAGTATTATTACTTGATAAAACCTTTTCTAACATTCCACATTAACAGGAGTAATAAAAGTATTTATGATTGGTGCTGATATCATATCAGATTAAAATCGCTATCAGCCAACACTAAAAGCTGCAAAAGCTGTATTGTGTTGGAAATGAAAAAGCTGTATTAGGAAACACTTAATAAAAATATCCTGAATCTGGAATGGCCTAAAAATCTCAGTGTGAAAATAAATATTTTGAAAAAATGTTCAGCTCAGGTAAGAATGTCAATCAGTCAGTATGATGCAACCCAGAGACAAAAACATTTACCAAGATATTGATCAAAAACACATGATGTCCAAGACTTGTGACATGGTGGTGTCTGCATCATTTAGAGACACAACTAATCTGTGGAACAACCTGGAGTCTAAACAACCACTATACTATTAGCTGCTAATATTTAAACCCACTGGAATAAAAACCAGTAGTAAAATATTATTTGGCAGCTCACAGCATTGAACTATGAGAAATATGTTTTGGTTGAAATACATTTCTATAAATGTTTTATGTAAGACTATTATACATTAATATAAGTTATCTCTTATTTATAATCATTTCTTTTTGTAATCTAACTTATTTCCAGTTTATATAATAATTTTTTTAGAAATTGAAGAACAGCATATTGCTTATTTGAGTTTTTTTATATGTATAAATAACAGCCCCTGTTTGAATACAGACTTTAATTTGGCGGGCAGTAAAATTTATTTATAATAAAATGTATAAATGTATAAATAAATGTAGTTTTAATACTGAACTTAATAATTTTCATAGCATATAAAGTGGTTTCTTAAATTAATGAAACCTGCTTTGAAGTAATGGTATCACTGATTAAAACATCTTCTACAGTATTTACGCTAACCTTACATAGCCTGACATGAGTCAACACCTTAATGTATTGTAATTAAATATATTTTATCCCATTTAAAGTTTAGTTTTCTTCTCTCTTGTTAGACTATAGAAAGCAGAAACAACTGATCTTTTATCTTTAAATCGGGTTTTAATTTGATCAAATATTTTAATTCACTTAGTGAAACCTTTGGCGGTTCTTATCTTCAAAATGTCCTATGTAAGTTAAATGTTCTTACTATAGAAGACGTTTCTGAATAATGAAATTCTGAGACAGTTGGACAGATGCTTCTGCAAGAGACTAATGCAAGCACCTTCATATCATTATAGCCAAAGGAACATTTCCTTGACTCTGCTTTTGGTTGAAATTGACTGCTTTGGTTAATGGACTGCTTTTATGTAGCACTTTTCAATAGCCTTTACACTAAAAGCCATATTAACGCACTCAGACACACATTCACACACTTATTTGCAGATCGGGCCTTCGATGTCTTGCCCGAGGATACCTTGACAAGTGCTGTGGGGGAAAATGGAATTTTAAACAAATACAATACGGTGAAATCATCTGCTTTCTTGTTTTGTATACAGGTACAACCTGTACCTTTTAGAGGGTAGAATAAAGGAACTCTTGCAGAGTTCAGTCCATCCACAGCAGAATGAAGAACTTCCAGCAAGTTTCCGCATTTTTTTCTGTCTGAGAAAGTTTTAAAGCACACAGTGTACTACAAATGTAGGAAAGACTTTAATTTTCAAGTCTTACCCTTTGAGACTCTTTGGTGCTGAGAATGAGGTAATCTTGCTGTAGGTTTAGCAGCTGCAATAACTAGACACCTCGTAATAACTGGAGTCTGTCAGAAATGCAGAAGCCTTTCATATCAGATATAAAATATCCTTAAGAAACAAGAACAAAGTCCAGCTGGCTTTTATTGAAGCATTTACGATTGTGATACCCATGGAGCCCGAGAGTTTTAGATATAATTTTAGATATAATTTTTTTTTTGTTTATTGCAAAAGCAGGTATGTATATAAAAAAAGAGCAAAGAGTTGTTACATCATTGACCCAAACCCCCTTCTCATGTCACAGCATGGCTCAGGTACTCCAATACTATTTTTAACTCCCAAAACACTTTCCCCACTGCTTACAAAATTACTCACAGCAGAAAGAAAACACTCAAACACTCTAAGGGATGTGAATCCATTTGTGGGAGGCATATCAGAAAGTTCATTACCTTCCCTAAGTGAGCAATCTTTGGCTTCATCAGTAATTTCTTCCATTCTCTATGAAATCAACCTCTTAGAAAAGTCCAAGCCGGGAGGATCGACACGCTGCTTGATAGAGATTCCAAATGTAGCTCACATGGAAAAGAAGAGAGCCTGAGATAGGCCCTGCCCCTCTGCCCCAGGATAGACTAGTGGGGATTTAGAAAGTCAACTGCATTCCTGAACTCATGAGCGACCAGAACCCATGCCCCTCAGGCTAAAGGTTCTGCTCCTGTTTCAGAGTGATCACAGACTGAATGCAAAGTGGAAAAAAATGGAGATATAGAGGAAAAAATACTATCGTCTCCATAAACCCAAAGCCTAACAGGTGTCAGACCGTCTGACACACATAAACCCGCTCACATTTAGTCGCAGTCTGTTCTTTATCAGGGTTCTGTCTGCAGGCTGTCTCTCATTAAGTTTTCTGTCTATACTGAGGGGGCCCACCAGATGCTAGAACGCATCCAAATGTGTCACAACCTACTTCTGAAACACATTGCAGACTACTCTGCATATGCGGTGCTAGTATTCAATCAGGACCTAAAAAGACATGCTTCACTCCTGCAGGCAAAGTTGTTTACCAATCAGTTTACACTGTTACCTACAGTTTGTTCGACTTAATAGGGAGGGTCTGCATCTGTGGGTGAGTCAGTTTCTTTGCAGCTGCTGATGTAAAGTGACCCAGTCTGAATGTACCAGAATAATGAACTAAGTAACGTGATTTTACCATGAAAACGTGAGAGGATCAATGAGACAGTTAGTGGTCCGTGTAATCGAAACTGCTTGGGTGAATGGATGAAGAAAAAAACACAATGCAGCAGCTGACCTGTAATGTCTAACACATGGAGACAAACTTTCCTCTTTTATCCACCCACATGCTCAGGGGACTTACTCATAAACTGCAAAAAATTAGCAGGCCACAGGGGATTGTGTCATTTGGTTAAACTGTGAAGCTGATGCAATGCTGATAACATTGATTGTAAATTAAAAATTTCTACCTTTATAAGTCCTGAGCCTAGACAGAATAGCTGATCAACAGATGCTGGTTAATGAAGCCAGACAAATTTCAGCATGACTGGTCCTGGCTGGACTAAAATGAAACATCTGATATTTGTCTAATCAGTGAATGCACTTATGCTCTCCCAGTATAAGCTGTCAATGCTTCTACAGATTTAAGAGGAACCAAAGCGAGCGATTTTCAGTGTCAGCAAGGTTTTTAGAAAGAAGACAAATAATGTAGAAGCTATCTGAAGAGAAAGCATATTTCAAATGACTTGTCTTTGTGCTTCCAGTGGGCTGCAAGAGAGTAAGAAAAAGCAAGACTTCAAGTTTTAAATGTGAACTTTGTAAAGCTTGTATTTTCATTTTAATCTGGGATAGGTTTCCAGAGTTCCTGCTCTCTAACACACAGTTTGCTTTTGCCTCCAATATAAATAAATAAATAATTAAACATGACTGACGACAGGAAGCTGCAATATATATTTTTGTATTTTAAAAATTTACAGTATCACTAATGTATTATGACATATTGTATTACTTCATCATTAAAATCCTCCCTCACCTCAGGACTTTTATGCCTTTCTCAATTTCTAGCCCACTGTAGCCCAATAAGATAGCAGTTAGCTAAAATTGAGTGAAAACTTTTCCAGTTAAAGACTTTGTTAACACTCTTAAAGTAAAATAAAAAACTTATGATCATGATCACTTAAGAGATTAAATGATTCCCCATCCCTTAAAAGAAAAATAATGGGTGTTGTTGTTGTATTCTTTTACAAATTGCTTATATTCCATAAATGCAGCTCTTAGTGATCTTTTATTTTGTTAAAAAAATCATATTACTGTAAATAGGCCAACTCCAACTAAAGGTTTTGTCTGAAAAGCAATAGCTGCCTTTAACATCCAATTAGCCAGCATGTGTAAAGATTTGTCATGCCTTCTTTGCTCACAGGCCTACAAATGTTACAAATCAAATTAGACCATTTAAAACTGATTTTGAAAGGTATTTTTAAAAAGTGAAGAACTGATTTTATGCAGTGTTATTTGTGACCAGATGATTGGAAAAAGTATAATTATTTCATATTTGGCAAATCTTTGATAAACTAAACTTTTTAAAGGCCGATAATAACAAAAATGTGATACCAGATTTATGTAAGTTGATTCCAAAAGTGTTTATGTGTCAAAATTCCTCAGTCCTGACAAAGACACATACATCATCCTAAACCAATAGGTCAGTCTTTCCAAATCCAACCCTATAATCAAAGAAGCTCCCCAAAAACCAACAATTATAACCTTAGGTCCTGACAACCTGTGTGGCTGCAATTCTTTTTCTCTCAGCACTCCAGACCACAGAGGGTAAAAAAAAAATCCACCTTTTAGATTGTCACAAGAGACTTGAAGTGAATTAAGTCAAGCTAAAGTGTCTGAAGAATGTACTTCTCTTTTGCCCAGCTGCCGGCGTTGAGTAAATGATGGCCCTCTGGATTGAAAGACAGCATGGGGGGTTTGCTCATTGAACAGCAGGGCACTTCTTCTGTTTGCAGTTACTTTCTGTCTGTCACTTATTTATGGAGGAATGCTTCAGTGTGCACACGCCCACTCTCCCCTGCTATTACTGTCCCATAACTATGCAGTTGCATACAAAGATCTGTTGTGTCCAATAAAAGCTGGGCTCACATGGCAATTCCCCGAGGCCATGAAAACAATAATGGCTCTTTGGTATAAAAACAGCTTTAATTTTGTGTAAGTAATCGGAAATTGGATAACCTTACATGGAGCTGTATCATAAATAAGGTTCACATTTAGATTAATACACATCCACATACAGTTCATATTAATCCAAATCAGGTTTGAGTAATGAATCCCTTATGTACACCATACTATGATTTCAGCACAAATTAAAAGAAGAGAGAAACTTTTAATTGATCAAAAAAATTAAATAGTTCTTTGATAATCATATATTCATTATTGCTTGTTTTTATATTTTGATGTTGTGATGGTCTCCTTTAAATCTGTTATTAGGATGTTTGAGAAGAGTTCTTTAAATAAAGAGCAATAATATACATTTTTATAGGCTTGACGTTCATCAGGATTTTACTTAGTCTTTGACATTAATTTCAACCAAAGTAGAGATTACATTTTTTTTTCTTCAAAAACACCCATTCTTTCCAGCACCAAACAACAAAGTATTTGGTAAAACTCCATTCCAATTATAAAACAATTTCATAATCAAAAAAAAAAAAGAAATGCAAAAAATAAAATAATAAAAAAATAATAATAATCCATAAAGAGTTATGTTTTTTAAAAAGTTAAGTTATCTATATTTTAATTTAAATGTATGGTTGCCGGGTCGGCACAGTGGTTTGGTGATTAGCACCACCGCCTCACAGCAAGAGGGTTCTGGGTTCGAGTCCCGGGGGAACTAGGACCATTCTGTGTGGAGTTTGCATCTTCTCCCTGTGTCTGAGTGGGTTTTCTCCAGGCTCTCCAGCCAAAAACCTGTATGTTAGGTTGATTGGCCATTCCAAATTGCCCTAAGGAGTGAGTGTGCGTGTTTGTTTTTGCAGTCTTTGTGTAGCCCTGCGATGGACAGGCGAAACATCCAGGCTGTACCCAATCTCTCGCCCATCTCTCGCCCATTGACAACTGGGACAGGCTCTATTCCTCCCTGTGACCCCATTAGGTAATAAGCGGTCACAATAATGGATGAATTACATACAAACACAACATATTTTCTCACTTTCATGCCTATTTTCTCCTAGGTTTTTTTCTTATGATTGGCTGAGATCACCAGATTCTGTTCTCCATTTGTTACATGTAATGTCCTCCACCCAAACCCACCAAAACACACTGAAGCTAACAGATACAGCATGATACAGCACTAAATTGTAGTGTTTTCCCGTGAGAACTCACTGATTTTCTTTCCAAGGAAGCAGCTGCATAAAGCAATGCTGCCTGATCACATTTTCCAAAATTCCTAACTTAAACATAACTTAAACATCTGCTGAAGGAAAGATTTCACTTCCCGTCTAGGTACCCTTTCCCCTTCCTTTAAACATGAGACAAATTCAACTCAAATTCTTAGATATCTTTATTTCACAAAGTGAGATGTTTGCCTTGCATCAAATTACTTCCTGGGCCACCTTTTCTCATTAAAAAACAATTTTACTACAAGTATTGTTTTATGGCCTAATGGCTCCTTAAACAATTGAACATTCATATGACCTTCTATAAGAAATTGAGATTCTAAATAATTAAGAATTTTCCATATTCCGTTTTGGTGGCCTTAGGATTGCATCTCTGCTTTTTGCAGATGATGTGGTCCTATTGGCTTCATCAGGTCGTGATCTGCAGCTCTCACTGGATCGGTTCGCAGCCGAGTGTGAAGCGGCCGGGATGGGGATCAGTGCCTCCAAATCCGAGGCCATGGTCTTGAGCTGGAAAAGGGTAGAGTGCCTTCTCCGGGTCAGGGGGGGTGTCCTGCCCCAAGTGGAGGAGTTTAAGTATCTTGGGATCTTGTTCACGAATGAGGGAAGAAGGGAGCGGGAGATCGACAGGCGGATTGGTGCAGCGTCTGCCGTGAAGCGGGCGCTGTACCGGTCCGTCGTGGTGAAGAGAGAGCTGAGTCAAAAAGCGAAGCTCTCGATTTACCGGTCGATCTACGTTCCTACCCTCATCTATGGTCATGAACTCTGGGTCATGACCGAAAGAACGAGATCGCGGATACAAGCGGCCGAAATGGGTTTCCTCCGTAGGGTGGCTGGGCTCTCCCTTAGAGATAGGGTGAGAAGCTCGGTCATACGGGAGGGACTCGGAGTAGAGCCGCTGCTCCTCCACGTCAAGAGGAGCCAGTTGAGGCGGCTTGGGCATCTGTTTAGGATGCCTCCTTGACGCCTCCCTGGTGAGGTGTTCCGGGCACGTCCCACAGGGGGGAGGCCCCGGGGAAGACCCAGGACTCGCTGGAGAGACTATGTTTCTCGGCTGGCCTAGGAACGCCTTGGGGTTCCTCCTGAAGAGCTGGAAGAAGTGGCTGGGGAGAGGGAAGTCTGGGCCTCCCTTCTTAAGCTGCTGCCCCCGCGACCCGACCCCGGATAAGCGGAGGAAGATGGATGGATGGATGGATGGCATATTCCGATTTTTTAAAATCAGTTTTAAGTTTATGCTGTAAAAGAATCTTAATATTATTTCGTTCTATCTATTGGCTCTATTGTATGAACTCTAACTTTTCTCTATGCATTATGTGATCTGCTGAGTCATGAGTTAATTAAACAGTAGGAGCTTTAAATTGGTCATTTAATAGTTGTTCATTTGTTTGGGTTTAGAAATCAACCCTTTAGGGCAATTAGAACATTTTATTGCCATCAAGAAATGATTAAGAGACCCTGGCAGAAGACGTTGATGCTGAATTCAGCCCTGTATAACCTGCTATGTGTAGATTAGAGATGTCTACCCCCTCCCCCTGGCTTCTGACACTGGTGGTGGAACATAGGCTTGAGATAGAGGGGACCTGTTGGGAGTCCAGTGAGATGAAGGTGGAGAAGGGGCGGAGGAGTGATACCGTTTAGAAGAGAGGGAGGATGTTTATATGAAGGCGTGAAGGTGTACTGATGATGAGAAGAGTGGCTGCAGACCAGAGTTTTATTTCTAGTTTTTTTTCTATATGGTTTCTATATGGTTATTAACATATTAACATATAACAGTTAAATAAAATATGTGTGGAGATTTGTAATTAGACATATGAACCCACCTGTTGGAGTTTAATGGAAGGTGAGTGGGCCGCTATATCTGAATGCTAGTTATTTATTAGATCACTGCTGATCACTATTGTTCATGAGTTTTTTTTATCCTCAATGATCAAAGCGGTTTCTTTTTTCCTTAAAGTAATGAAGGCTTTTATTTTATCTCAGCAGATCTTTTCTCATGAGTGCATCAAACAAGCAAAGGACCAGCCTTAGCCTTTAAGTTGTTATCTGTTTGTTTCCTTAAGTTGCAACCCTTATATTGTACAAAATGGACTACTCAGTGAGCAGACACCCGGTGTATTTAGTTGATGTTTAATTCAGGAATATCCATGATGGCCATTAAGGTAAATTGAATGTGTCCATTTTCTGTGAATAACCAGAACTTGCAAATAGAGCAATGGTTAAAAGGAGTATGAAACAGAGTTTACGTAAAACGTTCTGGTGTTTTTGTATTAAATTTTTTTAGATTGAAGTTTTTGGTAATAGTTTGATTGGCTTTGAGCTGCAAAGATCAAGCAGGATTAATGCTACATGAAGAGGCCAACAGAATTATTGTAGTTAGGATATTACCTGCTTATTCCATTTAGCATACTTCTGAAGCAAACCTTTTACTAAGATCACTGGGGTATCTATATCTAAAACTTAAAGACGACCTAATCTCTGTGGGACATGCTGTCAGTGCAGTCATTTTTCAAGTTAAGATAAAGCGTGTGTATCAGTATCAGAGTGTGTGCAATCAGATATGGAGGCCTTTCCAGATTTTCTGCCCTGACATACCCGCATTAACAGGAAGGCACTAGGCCAAAAGATGATTTAAAGACAGTGATCTGGTGGGTTTATGTGAGAGTCAGAACATGGGAGAAACCAGTGAGCAGTATAGCTCAAAGGAGTAGATATAGCCTACTTAAAGACAAAAAAAGAGATCCACAGAGTGATAAATAACACTATTGGCAGCAGTAATTGATTTTTTTCTGTTTTCTGCCTCCTGGCGGAGTTCCCCTTGAGTGGTTGATTATATATCTGAGCAGGGAGCAAAGTTTGCATCCTTCCTAGTAGACAGACAAGTGATTAAACTCTGTCTATGTGAGTTGTCATAAAGGCTTGTTTACATTACTTACAAAAGTAAATAATACATGTAAAAGCACTGGTTATGGGCTTGCAAATCATCAATCTTTCTCCCCCTCAGTCTTTGTCTTACTTTGTTCCACCACCAAAATAAATAGAGAGGAGGAGGGAGATAGGTTGTGCAACTCTTGCTTTAGTTTAGAGCCAACTCAGAGCTGCATCAACAGTAAAAACAATACATAAAAGCTCCTCTCTGTGTCTCTGTCACCTGACAAATCCAGAGTAATTACCTGTGGCACTCTAATTAAACACAAAAGTAGCTGCTTCTAGAATGAGCTGCATCTCCCTTCTCCACAAGGGGGTGCTGTGGAAAGTCCCCCATTTATGTTATGCAATATTTTGTGGTCAAAATAAAACCAAACAAAGAATGTCTCCCACTCATCAGACTAAAAACAAGGTCTTAAACGTTTCCTCTGTCATTTATTTACGAGAACTTTAATTGCTGCTTCTTCAACTGGTATGTCAGTGTGCTTTTTGTGTTAGCTGTGACTGTGGACATGTATGTCAGTAATCTCCTGCAGTGTGTGCACTTCATTAAGTCATAGGCCAGAGTAGGTGTAAACCAATCCAGCCATCGGCTCGGATGTCATCCAGTTTCCCTTGACAACATTCGCTGGGGCAACAGCAAACTTCTAAAGGGGAGGGGAAGGGCGACATTACAGACAGCTGTGACCAGGAAGACATTGAGAGGAGCCAAAGGGGAAATATTTTCTCCCTTTCCTTCTGTGTCTCTAAAAACTTACTGGAGAATCCTCCTCGCTCTGGCTTGATCACTTTAAACCCATGAGCACTGCAATTACCAAAGGGAATTTGGTCTTTTCCTGGATAAAAGATAAGATGTGTTCTGGCTGCAGTTAATTTAATTTCAGCAGTGTGAAAGATCTGTTTAAAAATTCAACCAAGCGCATCCAGCCAGGGAATCAACAAAAAAAAAAAAAAAAAAAAAACCCAAAACTTTCTAACTATAAAAAACACAGCCTTAATAATAGTATATTTAAAGAAAGGCATATGCAAGTCTTTATTTTTCCACATTTTATTATGTTACAACAACAAACATCAATTATAATATAATTACTTTAATGTGAAATCTTAACTCGAAGAATTTTATAAATAAGAAGGGAAAGAAAAATAAAACATTGTTTGTCAGATTAGAGATAAATTTAACGTTTTAGCAACAGTGTCATCTGCTGTGTAAACTAACTCCGCACATCACCCTGAACAAAATATCCCTTCATGGTGGTAGCAGCATCATGATGTGGGCAGGATGTGTCTGAGGTCGTGGCTTTTGGATGCTTCTCTACAGCAGGAACAGGGGAGATCAATGGAACTAAATAAAGCTCCCTGGTTTATTATGCAAAACCATTTAGTTATTAGTATGCAGTGCAAATAAAAACATGCCACAAATAAATTGCAGCTTTAATGGCAGCAAAAAAAGTGCTGACTCACAAAAGCATGCTATAGTGCTTACAAAATAATTTAGGGGGCCCTTCTGTAACCAGTGGTTTGTCGGTTCAAGCCGTTGCTCCATCTGTCTCAGTTCTTGTGTCCTTGGTGAAGACAGTTCACCTGCTTTGCGTGCTGTTGTTGATCAGATAACCCAGTCACCCCAATTGTATGGCAGCCTCCCTTCTGTCAGAGTGCCCCGGGCACTAGTGTTGCTTACATTAGTTAATCAGTACATGTGTAGATAGCTCCATTTACACAACCCTTTTGAAACGCGCCGAGATTGTTCCGAGCACGATAACCGAAATAACTGTTAAGTGAAGATGGCACACAAACTGAACCAGACATCACCAGACACAAACAAACTGCGCTAAACTGGTACTAGCTCCTCACTAGGTCTTGCCTCGGTTTAGTTCTCAGCTAACAAAGAGCGCATGAGCAGTACGCGTCATTTCCTTACAGTCAGCCTCCGTAATCATGAAATTTCAGACATTCCTTGGAGCTAATAAATCTCCAAAAGTAAAGACCATTTATTTTTTTTACCATTTTTTGCAAAATGATAGAAAACAGTATTTGGTTCACCCTTTAGTCTAAGTATAAGTCTAAAGTTACTTGAAACTATTCCACTCCTTTAAGTTGGTCTATAACGCAAACATCCAATAGAAAAGAATGAAGTTTGATGTAGCCTTTGACAAAGTGTAAAAACGTCCAGCATTTGAAAAGTTTAACTTGATAATGTATGGCTAAAATGAATATATGTCATCTGATCCAGTGATGTGCTTTATCATGTGACACACACACAGTACCCAATGTAAACACCACATGTGTACAAAAGATAATTCAATTTGTAAAGAAATGTAATCTTTGAAGCTTGTTCCTTTGGGACATTTAATGAAGGTTCTAAGGAAAACTACCAGATCTTCAAAACTGGATGCACTGCAAAAACCATCTAAAAGTGAGAAAAAAATGTCTTAAATTAAGTGTATTTACCATTAATGTGAGTAGGTAAATAAGATAATTTGCTAATGGAATGAGTATTTTAAGTCTTAAAATAAGATAATTAGATAATATGCACTTGAAGTAAGACAATGCAATTGTGTTTTCTTATTTGAAATGTAAATTGTCTTGTTCCATTGACAAAGTGTCTCAATTACCTCCTCAATTCAAGAAAAAATGCACTTATTGCAAGAAAAAATGACTTATTTAGATTAAATTTTTTTGCAGTGCGGGGTGATGATTGCTTTACTCTACATGCATGTCTGTGGAAGACTGATGGATTTGTACGCAGGGTTGACAGAGAAAAAAAATCTGGCAATTCTGTTTATGTGAGTGTGTGTGTGATGATAAGATATCTCCTATCTGTTTTGGCAAGCTTCTATGTCAACTGACATGATAGACATGAACAAAAAGGAAAGCACCAGGTAAACAGAAAGGATTTGGATAAGAAGCAGACGGTTTTCAGGTGATGTGAAACTTAAAAATTCAATTTCTTCGAGTTAGAATATAGCTGGCTTAAAAATTGCAATTGGTGCAATTCTGGATAGCATGTTCAACATAACAGCAAATACAGGATGATGTTTGCTTAATGCTGAAGAGTTTTAAAGATTTGCAATAAATCATGCATTTAAGACTTTCAGGAAGACAGGAGAAAAAAGGTATGTTGTAATTGCAGTCCTATGCAAATGAGTGAAATGTTTTTCCTTTGCTACCGTAAGTTAACTGCGCATTCATCCTGCACGACGCCTCGGTTTAAATGTCCCTTTTAATATGCCGGCTTTCTCACAAGTTTGTTAAAAAGTGATTGCGCTGCAATTGACTCTCCCTCCCAGTGATAAGCAGCTTAAGGCCCAGACTTTGCAGCCAGTCAATCATGTGTCGCTCACTTTTCCTGCTGCACTTCATATCTCGCCCTCTTCATTCGACTCTGCATGCAAGCCAGGAGCAATCAGCTGCGGCGGTTATTACCAACTCACAACTCCAGTATTCAAAACCACAATTCAGCATTTGTTCAACCAGAAGACTCACAGTGTGGCTTTCTGTTTTAAACTTTACTGCCTCAGCTAGCATTGAACTTCTTTATATCCGCTAACGAGATAAATCAGGGCCAGTTTTGTGTGTTCGAGTGGAGCAGATGTAGCTGAGTGGCTGCACGAGGCCCTGCTTGAGATAGGTGAGTGCTGCTGGGGCTGATAAGTGATGCAGGTGGTGGGAGATGAAATAGGACCCCCTTGAAGGGAGGGATCCACTCCTGAGAACACTGTTGCCTCTGTCCCCAGTCTTTATCTGTAAAATCCTCTATGTGTGCTGTTCATTCGCTGTGTGCTTCTGACTGTGCACTCCTGCATTAATGTATATGAGTGGGACTCAATGAGCCACATGGATTGTATCCAAGTTACAAGTCTGTGGAGCAGATAGAGGGTATGACTGGAAGGTTTCTGAAGGTGGAACAGTTTGGTAGTTTTACTCAAAGGGACAAGGGACATACCCCGATGCATAAAATTAGCATGGATTGTGATGTAGTGGATTATATGTTTCCCATAGAGAAGCTGTAAAACTTTCTAATGAGACCATAAGAATGTAGGTGATCAATTTTAAGTGGAAATAGAAAAAAAAGAAACAAAAGCTTCATTGTTGACAAGATTTGAAAAGCAAAAAAATGTTACAGCTTTCCCATGGCAGTGGCTACATTCAATGACTTTCTGTGGATCCTAATAGTTTTACCATGTTTGAGCCACAATACAAAGGCTAGCATCAGGTCATGAGAATGTGGATTGGAGATGAAAGGCACAATGTGACTTATTCTATCTTACGAAACCAGAAGTGAAATTGCTTCAGGGTCTTTCTGTACTTTGATCAGGAATTTGTACCTTCAACTTAATTTGACATTATATTAAATTATCTGGCTAAACCAACAGCAGACTGCAATGTAAGCCCTAAGAAGTAGCAACAAATTGAGCAAGTTATTTATTTTTGTGAGGCTTCAAATTATCTATTTTTAAAGATGCTTAGTGCTGATTTTGCCTGAAATCTAAATAGCAATTATATTGAACTAATATTACATAGATGTGTCACTTCAAGGTTTTAGTTTTTTAATGACCTTAAAAGAATGATTGTCCAGGGTCCATTGTCTCAGGACTTTACTGTAAGCTTTGTGCATAAAAGGTTCTACTTCTGCTTGCATTCATGGATCAGAATGCTAGCTGAAACTTTCTCTGTCCTTCTTTGTGGCTGCATACCCTGCAACTAAAATTGTAAAAAATTGAAAAAAATATTGCAGTTAATCTATTCTCATTGTTGAGTTGGGAGCTGGGTTGATACCAATGATGACCTTCACCTTCATATTTTAGCGCGGATGTTATCTGGTGCAGATGTATATCTGGGGTCAAGAACGAATCAGCCTTCCAACCTGCATAGGCGTACTGTAAAATTACCACATCAAAAGTGACGTGCTGACATGGATGCACCTATAAGAACAACTCTATTAGCCAAGCTAACCAATCCCCTCGCTCAGTGAACAGCCACGAGCTGCGCTCGAGCTCCAGGCGAAACAGGTGATCCATCTTACAAACTACCTGCGAGGTGACCTATCATGAGGAGAATAATTGACCAGCACGCCGTGGAGAAAGCCGCGAAAGATGAGAAGTTGGTGACGTGTGTGTCAGATTTTTGGAGACACTATATAGTTGTCAAGTGGGACATCTATAGTCTATTTCTTTAAGCAAAAACTGTAACAAATGAGCAAAAAAAGTATTTAAAGCTGTCAAAATCTTAAGTAAGAAGACAAAATTAAATTGATTTTGCAAACATAAAAAAGTAAACCTTTTTATTTAAATTCTGGAGGTAGCAGACACATATCATGAATGCCTTTGGCAGAATTCAAATGAGCAATTTTAATCTAGATAAATTATTTCATCTCTTTTGTTTAGTTAGATAGTTTAGGTAGGCTGAAAGCATAGAAAAACAAAAACAAACAGTAACCCTCCTAAATGACTTTTATGATCAGAAGAGGATAAAGGATTAAAACAAAGAATAGACAGAAGAAAGTCTATAAGTAGTATTAAATACTCAGGAGTTTTCTTTTACTCCTTTCTTGTCTCTTTTAAAGTGTTCCTCTCTCTAATGGCAGCCATTACAACAGGGAGAGATGCCAAATCAGACGATAACATAATTTACCAATGTATGAAATGTTAACATTGGACATTACCATAAAAGGTATTACTGGCACTGTTAATAGTCAACTGTGGTCTATTTATAGGGAGAGCCAAAACTCCCCACCTTTATTAGTTATTAAATTAGTTAATCATTTCCTTTATAGTTATATTTAGATATCCTGCTTTACTTTTCATGTCAGCTAGTGATGTTTTTGCCTAATTTCAGTGGCAGGAGCAAGATGTGATATATAAAAAGAGTTTTAATCAGAGACATAAAAGCAATATAAGGAAAAGACCAAACGAAAAAAGGGCAGCATGACAAAAATGTATTTTCAAAGAAAAAGCAGCCGTTTCATCTCTGCAGCTGGCCAGACTGTACCAACTCTCAGGTCTTCTGATTGGCTATTGATGACATCATCTCTCAGACGCAAACCTCTTTTCCAGCTGGGCGATGTAATCAGTGCCTAAACATCTCAGTGATGTAATGCAGGGAGGGTCGTCATAAAAGCTGAAGTAGCTCCCTCCTTTTTTTTTTCTCCCTCCCTGCCAAACTAATTTCTTCTCATAATTTCTCCATCTTTTCAATGTAGCCTCCCAGCTCATCAGCTGGATTCACATAAAATCTTTCTGTCTATTTCAGTAGTACTCAAACACAATAGGCTAGGAGCAAGGGAGAAGCTTCTGAAGCAATTACCAAGACATGACAATCTGCAGTTTTAAATGCGTGTCGATGTCCTGCGGCTCTGTTTAAAATATAAATCCAAGATTTGGCCTCTATTTCCGCCACAGAGGGGCAAAACCAGGTGAACATTACATAAAGTAAGTATTAAACTGCTATATAAAAATTGCAAAAGATTATTCTCAGCAACACCCAAACTTTTATTACAAATTCAACCACTAAGATATCAAAAGTGACACTTTGAGCAGATGCAAATTTATGATCACAGTTTTATGTCAGCTGCTTTCAATATACAATTTTGAACTATTTCATAAATTTTTGGTCAAACGTACACAGTTTTTTTTTTTTTTTTAAATCACAGTTGGTGTGTCCTCGGCAAACATCCAGAGCTCAAGCGGATTAGCGAGGGTACTCTGCCCTGATCAAAGCACCACAGAATCCAGCTTTCTGGGACAAACTGTGCAACAATTACCCACACAAAAGCATAAACAGAAGCATAAGCATGCAGACCAAAGGCTTATAGTTCACCATTCTTAATTTAAAAAATGTATTAAAAGGGCAAAAGTTGAAGGTGTTTCAGGTTGTTTTTAATATCTAAAGGGATCCTAGTCAGAGTGATGTCAGAGTAAGAAAGATGGTAGTTAAGGCAGAAACACTCAAGCTAAGTGCTGTCATTTAATGTGAAGTGTGCAGCTGTCAGCTGCTCCATTGAAACTCCTCCTTTTTCATGTTTACATAATTTCATCAGGCTTTTATTAAATATCTGACATTAATTGTCAAAAAAAATACAGGATTACAGTAAAAATGTCTTCTTTTACATCATGTCCTTATTCTGCAGCTGATTTTAGGTGGGGCAGAGAGAGATTTGATCCAACTCATGTTTCCACATGAATCAAATGAAATTCTACATCAGAACAGCTTCAGAATAAATTCTTTCTTGAGGTAAACTATTCTCTGTTATTCAACAGTTCTCACAGATATCAGGACCTAATGCTGATTCATGCAAGTCACTTTTCTTCTCAAATTGCTCCAAGTTGTGAAGAAATCTGATTTGCATGAATCAGCATTAGGTCTTGAAAGTCACATTCCTTCCAAAGTTGCTCTAAGTTCCTGATGATTATGTTAAACTGTTTGTTTTGGGATGCAAATTTATTTTTATTGCTCGTTAACTGCCATATAAAATATAAAATTCAATCTCTAAACAAAAACAGAAAAATAAAAAACACTGAAAATCTTTGACAAAAATGTAAGAAAAATATAAAGCCATCATTCTTACTTTCTCAACTAGACACAGATATATGTGCGTTAAGCCGAAGTTTGGGACAGTTTTTTCTGCCAAAGCTAGGACCACTCATTACAGAGTTTACAGTCAGTTTTCACATCTTAATAATTTTTCTATTTAAGTAAATTAAGTTGTATATTTCATATAATTTAAATATTTCCAAATTAGGTATTTGCTTGATTAAACAGAAATAATACATAATTTTATGGGCTTTTTATCTAATTAAAGTTTAAAACAAAATTAATAAACACTGCCCTCTGCAATCCCTCTTTCCCATGCACATAAAGTGATTTAAAGCCTTAAAGCTCATCTAAACTTCTTGGCGACATCATGGGTTTTGGTTGGCTCTAAGGAGAAGTTCACTAGCATCAATGCATGCATAATAGATGCCCACCCTGTTAATTTAGATGAAGCACTAGGATCACTTGCAAAACATAAAAATTGAGATCATAATAAGTAAACAAGGCATATGAGAAAATGTTCAACTTTCCACAAGCTGATAGTAAAGTTAAAAGACAAATAGTTTATTTGGTTGAAAGGCATTCCCACCACATTTAAAGACAGATGCAAATCCCCAAGGAGAAAGCTGGTATAGAACCACAATCCTTTCCTCAGCTTCATTATAGAACCCGTGAGAATATTACTTTGTGATGTCTGTGTTGGGAACCACAGACATGAACTAGTTGATGGCTTTAACATTTGCCCACCAGCACATTGGCTTCACTGGTGTTAGATATTGGAAACCTGAATGAAGCGGAGCATTGTTATTGTGCCATCGGGAACAATTCTGTCTCTTCTGAAAGGAAAACCTGGCAGGAAGGAAACACTGAAATAAAGTACTAAGAAAAGGTGGGAAGAGGGGAAATTAAGGGAACCATGTTAGTTTATGGAAAGGTGTGTCAGGTGGCTGTTTCCACAATCCCTCATTCCATTAAAAATGCAGCTATGAATGTCCTGCGTTACTTTGAGAATAAAATATCTAAAGAGCAATAAAAAAATGTAATCTAATTATTAAAAGAATAGTATATAATTGATGGAGTCTGTGGCATCTTCTCTCTCTCCCCAAAAACTAATCTTATGATTCTTTGCGTTGAGAGCTCTTGCAAAGCATTCTGGGATATATCTGCTCTTCTACTGACCATAGATGCCACACAAAGACATTACTTTCAAGGTGCATTGTGTGAAAGTGAGTCCACTACTTTTTCATCTACTAAACATTTGGACACTCATAAAAAATGGCATAAAGGGCAGACATTTAGACACAGGCTGTGTCATGTATTTGTTCTGCCCAGTCTCTAGAAGTTTATAATTGCAAAGCCTTGCCAATAGGAGTGGTTTTTCCGTAGTTAAAAATTTTCCCAGCTGCGCAGTGCAGAAATTCTGTCTGTGTGGACGCACTAAGGGGCATGGATGCTAAAATGACACAATATAGCGACCCGAACCACCAAAACACAGTACTGATCTTCCTATTGTTTGCCATGCTGAAAAGAGCTACAACACTTTTTCCTCACTTACCAGAACTAGATATTCAAATGTTTTGGAAATATTGAGGAGAACCACTCATTGATAATTTCTGAACAACCAAATTTAAAAACACGGACACAATTTTTACCACTTTTTAAAACTGAACATCCAATGTCCTTCTGTTTACTATGTACAGCCTGTACAACTTAAATGAGAAGTACAGTTCAAGAATGTAATTAAAGAATAGCTCAACACCGTTCCACAACCTCATTTTTAGGTTGTCCTCGAGGGCCATTGTTTTAAAGGTTTCCCTGCTTCAGCACAGCTGATTTCCATCGATAGCTGATTAAAAGGCTTTTGCTTAACTAAAGTTATCGGAATCGGCTGTGCTGAACCGAGAAACATTGCAAACAGAGGACTTACTTACCTCCCTTAAAGAAACAGTTGTGTAATGAGACACCTCCCAAAAAAAACACACTATTGTCCCAAAAGTACAGGTGATTATAGCATTTAATGTCACAAATACATATTACAATGTCACAACTTAATATTGGTGCTAATTTGTGGTTACCCAAGAATTATATCTAAATTTGGACCTAAACTAATTACATTCAAATTGATAAAATTAGGATACACCAACAGATAAACCAGCAAGGATCAGTCTCTATAAAGAAAAATACTATAAGATATAAAAACTCTATAAAGTATCCTAGTATTTTTTTTTTTATGTATAAGAAATGTCCGTCATGACTGACTTTATGAGCAGAGCTATTTTCAGGCAAGCGAGGTAAAGATTGTCTTGCTTGGCTAAACAATCATTTTTCCACTACACGCTGCATTCAACAAGTGTGACCAAATCTGTCTTCAACAGTCTGGCTTTAAAGCTGTCACACTTCTTTAATCCAATTTAAATAAAGTCCTCTGAGATTATGGACTTTATTCTGTGTAAAAATATCAACTCCCTGAGAGCATACCTGTCATTGCATATAGCGTCTTCATTTGACAAAAAATACTAAACTGCTCAGCTGGGCGTCCTTCCAATATTTACACGGTCCTATTTATCAGAGGAAGCAGGAAGCAGTTCCCCAAACAGGCCACATACAGACAGAGGACAGGTTTCCTCAAAATGTCCAACTCCAGAGCTTGATTAGCAACCGTTCCTAGAATTTCCTGGCTTATAAAAACATCCTGCGTTTGTCACAGGCTTACCAGAGCTATTTGAAGAGATGGGAGTTTTGTAATGAGAGTTACACTTTAATAGAGGTTTGGCTGCCTTATAGAGAAAAATTGTAAAATCATGCCAAGATAATTACTTACTATTAGGAGTAAAATTAAATCCATAGACAGCATTATAAAAAGCCCACATCTGAAGGACGAGGGCAAGTCACTGCAGGTTTCTAACCAGGCCAGAAGTCTCATCCATATTTATTGGGATTAGTCGGCTTTAAAACTCAAATTCGGGCATTTCTTAATTAATGCTTTATGAGAATGAAAAACCTTCAGTGATTTACAGTCTCAGACTGTGGATATTAGCCTGGTATTTGGGCGCTTTTGTAAGTTGCTTATTGATGTGAATTAGAATCTTCTGTGGATTTGAACTTTCTCAGACATCACTTTTAATCTGTTTCTCATTAGAGTTTACTAGCTCCGCATTCAGCCTCTCTTTGGCTGTATGCAAAGCATATCCATAGGTGGCAAAAGCAGATCTTAATAGGTTCGAGTGTAATGCAGGAGCTCCTGCATAAAGCCAAAAAGCCTCAGGGACTAGCATGATGTGACCAGAGGGATATTTTAAAAAAATCTTTGTATCTATCCCTCTTTATTATGATAACCCTAAAATATCCAGTGCAATCAATGACCTTCAAAAGCACCACCCCAGTTTTTTTTTTTTTTTTAGAACAGCTTAAAAGTTGGCATCATGAAGGCCAAAGAACAAAGCTTTTAGTTCAGAAATCCTTTATGAAGATTTTGGTTTAGATAGAAAAAAAAATATTTCAACATTTGAAAATCTCATGAAGCATTGCTCATTCCAAAACCTTTACCTCACCGAAAACATACCATCCCCATTGTTGGACATGGTGGTGGCAGCATTGTGCAGTGGGGATGCTGTTCTTCAATAGGGATAGGGCATTTGTCTGAGTTTGCAAGAAAGTGATTGAAAAAAAAGTACTAGAAGAAAAACTATTAGAGGCTCCGATCTAAACCTTGGGCATAGGTTTGAATTCAATAGGACAACACCAAACATACAGAGTTAAATCAAAAGCCTAGCCCATATAACAGCTAACCATGTATCTTTTGATAAATGCCTTAATTGTGCACCCAAGAGTGCATGTAGCACTCTTGAAGACTGTAGTACAGTATTAATACCAGGCCTGGTGGCACTGTGGCACGAAAATCACCATAAATGACAACAAAAACAGTGATGGAGCTACAATGTCATCATTTAAAAACAAAGACACAACACACATGTACAAAGTAAAACAAGAAACACGTTCAGACATTTTCTCTCTCTGACACACAGTTTCAAATGTGAATGTTCTTACATCCATGTGGATGCACTGTTTAAATGACAATGTTGGTACACCTTATCTCCTCTCTGGTTGCACTCGGTTTAAATGTGAATCTGTGCCAAGACTTGAAATTAGATGTTTAAATGTGCTCATCTGTCAATCTGAGAGGATGCCAAAAAACCTGCAATAATCTAAAGAAAAGAGGCTAAAGCTAATTGCAAATGCAGATTTCTCGTATAAGATTTCATTTGAAAAAGAGAAAAAAAATATAAAGACCAAAAAACATTTATGAAAAAATTTTGGTTAAATGAAAAGTGCGTAGCTAATTTCAAAAGAAACTTTAAATCTAAATAATGACCTTTATTGTACCTCACAGATTAAGAAAAACAGTATACAGTAGATGTATCAAATCCCCACAATATGATATCAAGACTAAGGAGGACGTAAATGTTGACACTCTCTTTAACCTGTATATTAGCAACTAGCCAATGAATTAGCATTAAAAAGTATGTTCAATTCCAACCAAGTGTAACTAAAACACTAAATAAGTTTAGTTTTTTTCCTGTCAAATTTTTTATTGATTATACAAAATTATTTTCAGCGTTTAATACTCGCAGGAGCAAATGTGTGAAGAATTCTACTACATCTTGAGATTTTTCATATCGTAGGCATGTTTTATCACATCCGTCATTAACTTTGAATAGGAGCTGTAAGGAATGTTCTGTCAGGAGAACTGATCAAACCCAAGAGTTCAATGAAATGTGCCACAAGTTGGCTTGAGGCCACTGACAGATGACAGTGTTGACAGGTTGATGAAGAAACACCTGGTCAGGCCTCTCACCTCGTTCCATCACCATCACCACTCCCCATTTGTACCCCACTGAGGATCTCAGCTCAGCTCGGCCAGATGCCACTGGCCCAGGTGTGTAACCACAACTCTCATTGCTCCATGGCGGTATTTAAACTGAATCTATGTTTTGAATCAATATGATATCTGGCTCAGGCGTGTTCTTTATGTTAAGCACACAAGAAAAACAATTTGACTGAAGCAATATATTGGTTCAGATCGGTATTAAAGTATTCTAATACTTGAACATTATCTGATAATGTTAGACATCTTGTAGCATATGGTCCAAAGCTACTGAGTACCTTGGCTTGTAGAAGCCCTGCCAAAATCACTGCGCCTCATATGCTAGCACTTAGAAAAACAGCACGGTTGTATTACACTGGCAGTTAAAGCATTGCCTTACAGTTAATAACAGTTTCCTGTGGTCCTATAAAAAAAACAAGACATCTTGCTATATCAGCAAAGCACACATAAAACTTGTGAGACAGTGAAACTCAACCAAAGTGCCAAAACTGGTGATGAATGAAAAGATTCAGGGGATCTGGAATGGGGTACAAGTGCAAACTCATTAGTCTTTCTGATGGGGGAACTCCTCTTCTGCCTGTTTGCCTTCTTTGCCGGCAGTGGACTGAGGCCAATGTACTCATAGCATAAGATAGCAACTACTTAGGACCCACAAGGTAAAAAAAATATGGGTATGGAAGAGCTGAATAAAAAGTATGATGAGAAGCAAAGCGAGGTGTTGGAGGTTTAGTTTGGATATCAGAAAAAAACAGAGACATGGCAGAAGATTTACAGATGCAATTTTCAACATACAAATTGAATTTATTATTATTATTAACTTAATTTGTTTCAACAATGGGCTGCACACTGATGAGGGGAGTAGCACTGCTGCCTTGCAGCAAGAAGGTTCCGGGTTCCATTCCAGGCCCGGGGTCTTTCTGCATGTAGTTTAGATTGTTCTCCCTGTGTGTGTGGGTTCTCTCCGGTTATTCCGGCTTCCTCCCACAGTCCAAAAATATTATTGTTAGATTAATTAGCTTCTCTAAATTGTCCTTAGGTGTGCGTGAATGGTTGTTTGTCCTGTTTGTCTCTGTTTTGCCCTGTGATAGACTGGTGACCTGTCCAGGGTGAACCCCGCCTCGCACACATTGACAACTGGAGATAGACACCAGCACCCCTTGTGACCCGAGCAGGGATATGTGACAGAAAATGGATGGATGGATGTTTTAAACAACTTAGTGAGATGAGCTCTTTTTGTTGTTAAAAATATTAATTTCTGTTATTTTGTATCATTAAAAAGCAGTGGTGGCCTTGTAGTTAAAGCAGGGCATTTTTTTCCTCGGTAGTGGAGAGCTGTGCTTCAAATCACATGGACTGTCACTTTGAGAACTAAAAATACTCTCCAGGTTCTCTCCAGTGGGATGGATGAAATGCATAAGTCAAATCTTTTTGGTTTATATAAAGTTGCAGTGTCAAATCAAGTAAAATGCATAAATATCAAACTACTAAAAATATGATATGCTTTGAAATGCTGCCTTGGTACAACTGCAGGCGCATTCAGCTGCAGGGGCATTCAGCTAGGATACTTTATTAGTTCTCTTCCATCTGTCAGCACAGTTGGGTATGACGTCTCTCATTTTCTTCTTGACAATCATGTTTATGGTTCTTTATTAGGTCAGATTAGTTTGCTGGCAAGTGATCATTTAAACAGGTGTCTGCACTTTTTGACAGTGAGAGCAGGTGCCATGTCTTGCAGGAAAATTAAAATCCACATCTCCAAATTTTCCTGGAAGACGGCAGAGCTAACTCTGGACTTAATAAAACACTGTGGACCAACACCCACAGATGAAATGGCTCACTGTGCTAGCTTTAAACTTGACCTCAAGAAACTTTGATTCTGTGGTCCACTGTTACCAAACACTCTGAGAACTTGTTTTTGTTCCATCAAGGACCACACAATCAGTATAATATATATATTGGGGGAGTGGCGGCCTAGTGGTTAGTGCAGAGAGCTTGGAATCCTGACGTTCTGAGTTTGAGCACCTCTCCCACAGACTGCCAATCTGGGTCCCTGAGCAAAAAGACCCTTAACCTCACACATCTCCCTGGGTGCCGCACATGCAGAGAGTGAATTTTGTTGCTCCATACTTGTGACAGTGTAACTGCTTGGGGAAAAAAAAGCCTTTTATTGTGTTCCTTGTGCAACTTTTCCATATTTTGTCCTTCTGTTAACTCTACTAAAATTCTTAGATGCAGTAAAATATAGAACCTATCTTTTAAAGCTTGACCGCTTCTGGATAATCCTAGTTGTACAGGTTGTAAAGAACTGTCTGGTAACAATTCAAAAGTTAGTTGTTTTCCACATGAATATGTAGGACATAACATGGACATTAAAAAAAATATTTGTTTTAATAATCCTTGTTTGTCATTTGTTTGCAAAATAATTAACAGTGAAACTGTAAGTTTTCATTAGCTGTAAGTCAAAATGATCAAAATTAGTATTATTAAATACTAGAACCGCCTCATCTATATGTTTAATAAACATAAATATTTTTATATTTTTAGCTAAATTACTGGAATATGTCAATTTGTCTATTGCATTTTAACTCTGAGATGACCTGTTGCAAATATAAATAATTCATATTTTTTCTTTAATCCTGACATTTTAGAACATTGCAGAATTATATAATAAAAGTTAAATAAGGCTTGACACTGAGCCAACATTTTTTGAGATGCCAGTAAAAAAAAAAAAGCTCATGGTCTTTCCAGTGTTACAGTGAAGAATCAGACAGGAAAATAGGCTTTTTAAGATGGTTATTTCTCACAAATACCGACATACTTTAAGGGGAATGTTGAAGAAACTAAAGAAAAAAACAGAGATAATCCCTAATTAGGGCTTACATACTGATGTTACAGCAGCTAAATCCTAGATACCAGTGACACTAATGTTTAATTTCAAGGAGTGGAAAGCAGAATCTTCCAAATGGGAAATGACTGCAATCCATTTGATCCAAATGAGTCCTGCAGTACATTGATGCACAAGCAGCTACTTTGATGCAACAGATATCATCTGTTTGTGGTCTAAAAAGGGTTCTAAGGTTACTTAAAGTTCAGCTTGATTAGACTTTTCAAATCTCTGACAATTAAAGTAACAGATAGTGTGGGGGACTGTTTTGCTAAAACTGTTTTTTTATTTTTTTTTCCAGTTCCCTCTCTTCTGATCTGACCCTCGACATTCTCCTCTCCCCCCATCAGCTTAATTAGACACAGCCACACACACATTAGTTGCTCCCTTTTTTCTCTGCCTCCTCACAGCTTTTTCCAACCCTATCCTGAATGGCTGGCTGAATTTCAAAAAAAGGAAAAAACTATGGAAAACAAGCAGCATTCAGAGCCAGAGAACACAATCGGAAAGCAGCAACACTTGGTTTACGGGATAAAGAAGCTTTTAAATCCTTGTGGAATTAAATACAACTTTTTACACGCTGTAACTGCAAGACACTTCTTAAAACATGTGTGCTTCCATTTGACTGCATGAATCCTCAGCAAGAAAAGTCATATGCATAGAATGGGTGGTGTTTAGAGACTAAACATTCATGCTTCTATCACTTCACATCTGTTTGAAAGTGTGTTATTGTACGATATGCAGCTACTCACCCTAAGCTCCTTCTGTAACACGTTACGTCCTGATAAGATTTTTTTTTTCTTTTTTCTCCTGGAAACAACCACGGCAACACCAACAAACACTCTGCCACAGTCCTGAAACTTTTTTGGTCTCTGCCGGCAGATCTCCTGATTCCTTTCCCTCCCCACTTCTCTCTCGCTCTAACTTCAGCACTTCCTGGGCTGCTGTTTATGCTCCAATCAGGCCTTCCAAGAAAATACCGCTAGCCCCTTCCCCTCTCTCTCCCTCTCTCTCAACCGTTGTTTGGCAGGGACTTGTCACAAGCAGATATCCATCATTGTGTGTTTCTCTTCTGCTCTAAGGTGTTTTAACCTTGCCACAATTAGAAAGTCTGGGACATCTCAGTCACGGGACAAAGAGAAATAAAGGTTAAGGTGGAGAGGGGATCAGGCAAAGGTGGGGGCTTCCTGCTAAGACATCATACTGAGTTAGATACATTTTATGAAGGCTTTGGGGCAAAGGAGGATTGCAGTCATCAGTTAGGGCTGGGGGTGTGTCTGAAACTTTCTCTCCAAGTCCAACAGCTTGTTGTTAAAAACCGCACTGAGACTCAACCCTGTATAGCCCCGACAGAGCCTCAGCGTCTCCTGCAGTCTGTCAAGAATTTTCCCGATTCCACCCCAACCCCTTCTTAATAAACTCCCAATCTTTATTTTATCAGCAAGCTGGCCAATGTCCACATCCAATCATCTGAACCAACAACAAACAGAAGTTAAGGTACTTCATGTGGGTATAGGATACTGTAGCTCGAGAACAATAGTTATAGTGGAAGGAGACATATTGACAAAAGCACACTGTTGGTATTGTCTTTAGCTCAATATTACATGATAGCAACACTTTGCAGATTCTCTGGATATTTGGTCTGAAGAGAGTCTGAAATGGTTATTTTTCAAGATGATCAAATAAAGGTTTGTTCCTCTAAAAGGGCAATGGCAAGCTGATCTAGAGGGTATAAAGGCAAAGCTTCACACTGGATTTGTAGATACAGACAAAAAAAAAAACATTAACAATGGCGATTTAAGGCTTTTCTGTGTTTCGTAAATTATTTCTCTAACTCACAGCACTTGTACATGAGAGACTCTTAAAGTTTGGGAAGTGATTTTAGATCTTTTGACAACCTGAATGATAGAAGCCTAGGATGATTAGTTGGTAAGTTATAACAGAATCACTCAATTCTGAGCTGATGAAAATTCCTTTTTTTTTTTTACTACAAGTATATTTTCAAAGGAACTGAAAGATTTCCAGTTTTTATGTCCCTGACAAGGGACCAGTGGGTGGGAATGTCAAAAGTCTGATGTTTTTTACAATCAGAGAGCATCATATACTGAGAGCAACCAGGCCCAGGTAACAGTACTCTTTAGTGTGGATAATTCCGTTCAATTCAAAAAAGCTTTAATGTTTAATGCATGTCATGCATTTCACAGACTCTTTTATCCAAAGTAGACCCAATATTACAATGAGGTAGGCATTACTATGAAGGATCTTGCTTCAGGAACCACACTGGCAGCTCATGCCCCCCAGTGGGGACTCAAACCGGGGTCTCCTGTGTGCAAGTCAGGTTACATCATTTGAGCTAGCCAGCCACTTTATTAAACCCAAAAGAAAATTAAATAGTAATATTTCTGAATGAAAAGGTATCTACTTGAAATTAGGGTAGTTACTCAAAAAAAGAAACCTTTTTTTTTGCTCAAAATGTGTAGGGTTCTTCCAGACAATGGAAGAGTACTTAACATATTTCAACTTGTCAGTGCAGATGAGTTGCTTGGACCTGGCAGGCAAGCACTGGCTCCTATCGATGAGGCACATTTTATCAGTTTATATAAGGAACCAAATTCTGCCAATAGACATACAGTTTTTTAAGGCCATGAAGGCAGTGATGCACTGGTTTAAAGGCATCATAGAATGATTATAAAGGGTATTTAGTGCTGGTCCTTAAGGTCTCAGAATAGGATGTGTAACATTGGTTGGACTGAAAGCCTGGATATAAGCCCTAGAATGAAACAACAGGTTTTCTTCCTTTTATGTTATGCTCATGAATATTTAGATGAGCTGTGCGCTGATTGGTTGGTTTACGAAGAGCAAAGCTGCTAAGCAAAAATGCATCATAGCAACAAGCACTCACTCACTGAAACATCAAATTGTTGATATGGTAAGGTGTCCAGACTTCCTTTTTTTCCCGGACATGTCCTACTTTTCATACCGAAAAAAATGTCTGGGGGGAATTTCAAAATCATCAAGGATTTTGGTTGACTACTGATGGTTCGGTTCGAATGCTCGGGCTGGTCCAGACAGCAGCCCAGCAGCCCCCGTCAACCCAACAGAGAAACTACCTGCTTTGTAATTCTTGTAGAAGTAAACCCAGCTGTAGGCTAAACAGCCACTGTAAACTACTGTCTTACATCTACCTCTATTCATGTTCTTGGGCCAGTGAACCATTGGGCTGGTCTGTATGTCAATTTCAGGGCATGACAAAAGTACAGAACCAAATAAGGCAACATCCCTGACATTTGTGTGAATTCGGGGCTTCGTTTGGATTCACCCGACTTATGGCGGAAGTTAAGAATTGTGATATTTGCATTTCACCCACTGAACTATCATTATTCATCTATGACAAGGTAAACTCGGTTTTGCATTCTATGGCCCCTTTAATTAACTGTCTACTAAAAGAAGGGGAGGAAGGAAAACAAGGAAATATAATGATGCCTAAACTGAGCTTGATATATTTTACGAAGAATTGGTGAAAATGTCTGTCTATAGATCTATAAATGCTGCTGGGTTGTACCCAAAACACTCGCAGCTCTGACTCAAGAAAGATGTCTCTACAAAGCAGGCCTACTGACTCCAAATGAGCAGAAAATAAATGTACCCCTTTTAGGATTTTATTCGAGAAACACAAAAAAAAAAAAACCTGCATTACTTCTATCCACTAAAAAGAAAAAAAAGTGGAAAAGTTAAAAATATTCAAAGGATATGAATATTATTGCAAAATGATAGCACTCCTAGACACTCCACTGTACTAATTTAACCCGAATACTTCTCTAACCTCCTATTTTCCTGCTTTGAATGCAAGCCTTTCAGTCACTCAGCCGAGACACATGGGCAGATTGGGGGTGCCTCTGTGCCAAGTTGGATTCAGGAAACATTCATCTTGTTGTTTAGTCTGGGCACCATGTGTTGGAGCAGGGAGGCCTCCCTTCTTCACAGAACCCCTTTTTTTGTGGACAGAGGAAAAAAAAAACACAAACTGAAAGACTGATCTGGACAACACACAAAGACAACAATGGTTTAAAGCTGTGGTGAGTACACAAACAGCTGAAATATTAAAAGATGAAATGTGCCGTCACTCTCTCTGTGGATTAGAAATGTTGGCATGAAGGCCTTGTATATCTGCATTTATCTAATAATTTAATAATGGGTGAGAAAGACATGTTGACTCAGAGAGAAAGTTATTTATGGAGCAAAGACGGAGAAGGAGGACACAATGTGTGTTGTGTATTTTTAAGGGTGTGATTTACTTCATGAGTATTGGTACTCTGATATAGGTTTTATACTGTCTTGACATTGAAATTCTTTTTTCTGATTTTCTTTTCATCCAAACAGCAAACAACCCACAGCGTTAAATCCTTCCACTGCTGAAAGGAGACCCGAACAAATGCAGAAGAGAGAAAAAAAAAAAAAAATCCAAACAGTTGGGGGATTAAACAGTTAAAAGAACAGGTGAGGATTTCACCTCAGGCTTTTCAGTTCAGTGTCTCAACTTGTGCCAATCTGCCTCCAAGGAGTTGATCCTTCAGTCACCCAAGTGAATGAGCCACCTGTGAGTCTTGGAAGAACTACGCGGCACTTGTATTAGTCAACTTAAATAAAGGGGGTAAAATCGCGTGCTATTTGCTTTCAGTGACACAAATAGGGTGCAGGAAACCAGACTGAAAAGGTTAAGATCTCCAGGATGAATACACAGTTAAATAAAACTCAACATTGGAAAGCCTTGAAAATATAAGCTGAGGCTGAAGGAACTGATTTAAAAAAATTAGACATAGTTTCACACAAAAAGCATTTTTACATTCTCTGCTACGATTAGGGGTGAGTATTGGGATGGGTGTTGGGATACGATAGGCGTTACGATACCTGGATCACGATGCAATATTATCACAGTACTGCAATAACACTATACATTGCTATATTTTTCCTAGCTATCAAAATGAAATATGTAGATGAAAAAGCAAGTGTTCTATGTGTTAATACGAAGATGGATGGATACTATGTATATACATATACTAACTCATATATGTATCTGCATGTGGGCAAAAATATCTGAAACCCATCATGACATTCTCCCCGCCTTACAAGCAAAAATCAATAAGAGCTGCTATACAAATCTGCAATCAACAACAACTATTTAAGATTTTGAGAGGACTTCACCATTGAAATTCGCGAGAGCTATAGTTAAACTGACAATGCCCACGTGCATGGCATCAGATTGCTGGCAATACGGATACTCTTAGAAAACAAACAGTAAAATTTGCAGCCATTTTGAGTTTCTAGAAAGCAGAATCTAAACAGACTTTGATTAAATAAATTAATAACACGGATAATTAATGAGAACGCGAAGTGAGAGGTGTGAGATCAGAGCTGAACTGTAGAAATGAATGTGGCACTATGAGGCCATCCGATGGTCCTGTAGCCTGCTGCAGCAGTGATATAAAGGCTCCACCACAGAACAGCATACAGAAAGTTGAGTCATATAAATATAAATAGCTTAAGGTGGGAAAATTAGTAGAGGGGGGGTGATTGATGTCATTTGGGGTTAAGTATTACACTTTACACCCAATGTTTTCATATCAAGCAGCCACACAATATGAAAGTGTGTTAAAAGATTTTTAGAAGGCTGTCTGAAATGCAAATATTATTGGTTATTACATTTCAAGCACGATGAGCTCACACTTTACACGCCGATAACATATTTGCCGTGTTGGATAAAGCATATCAGAACAGATTACAGAGCAGACTGTGCTAAAGCTGACAATAAAGGAGGTCTACACAAGACAGAAACCATGTGGTATTATATGATATTATGACGGTTTAGTTTCTGCAATCAAATTATAATAATTAGATAAACTGGACAGAATATCAGAGATACAATCCAGTTCCTTTACATGGAACTATACTATAAATTTGTATATTTGTTAATTTTGCACCTTTTTAAATAATGCTTATGTATAGGATGGGTTCATTCATTTAGCAGTTGAATCGGATTGATATCAGATTGGATCGGAATAAAATAGATCGGTGCATCTCTAGTCTCAGATGCAACTTTTGAATGTGCATTTAAAACTGGCTGGAACAAAAAAAAAAAACTGTGATAATCCGGTATAGTGATTGGATTCATTATTCAAAATATCAATTCAGACAGTACCAGAAAAGGGTTCATATTTAAAATAATGCAGAAAGTCTAGGTGCAAGCCATTAATTAGAAATGTCTCTGGCAATAGTGCCTCTTATTTTTATTTTATTTTATTTTTTTATTGATTAAAGTAACGTCCTGTAATGTTGGTAGCAGATGCAATCATTCTTTTTTTTAATTAAAGGTTTACAAACTCAGCTGTTATATTTCAATATTAATTTCAATTTTAAAGAGGTAGACGTTTCCTTCCCAATCCCTTGGGATTAAGCAGAAAATGGATGGATGGGCGATTCCTTGCATATAAACATTAGTATAATAAAATCTAAGACAAATACTAAGTAAAACAGAGAAATGTAAAAAAAGATAAATGTTTTGAGCTTGATATTAACTAACAAGACATCTGCAAACTTGCTATAAAAAGCTTTTATCCTTCAGTTAAGAAATATGACCGTAGGCATAACTGGTAGCATTAACACTTGACATTTATGTTGAACTGTTTTAATTACATGAAAACTTCAGATTTTATACAATCGGGTTTCCTAATTTGTTTATCATTTCTGACATGTTAAAATATTTATAGGGCATTTATAACCTCGCACCATTTATCCCTCCCCACACAAACACACCAAAAAAATGCTATTGGACAGTTTTAGGGAGAGTTGGACTACACAGGCGTTAGGGGTAGTTGATTTTTTAATGCTTTGAAAAAAAACGTTTTTTAATTGTTAGAACTTTTAAATTGCATTTCAATAAGGTTATACTGTAGTTTGGCCTGAGTTTATTTTCCTTTAAGAATCTCAAAGTCATGCCTAGCTTAGCTTTGGAACATGTGGTGCAGCATTTATTATTTTCACAGCAATGACTCACAAGTTCAAGTGTTTGAAGTGGAAGCACCGACAGTGATACTGTCAAGCTCTCAACAGTAGTTCATGTTACCTATGTGTCTCACTAAGTGTTGAACAGTCATATGCTGAACCAGTCATCTGGTTCACTCAGCTGGCTATGGGTATCCTAACTGGATAAAACTTTAATCAAACAATCATTTCTTCAGATGATTTTACCATAAGGACAGATGGATTTCCTTTAATTGGAAGGAAAGCGAATATAGGGTCCTTTAAATTATTTAAGGAAAAAGTCCAGCCATTTACAAACTTTAAATTCCAGAGTTTTTAAGGATTTTTCTGCAAATATCAAAATGTAACTGCAAAATAGATGGCACCTACTTCTAGTGATGGACTCTCTGGTATTTTCTCCACTTGTGGCCACTAGAGAAAGGAAGAATAAAGGACAAGTGGAAGCAAGGAAAGCAGCAAAGAAAGAGAGAAGGGAGAGAAAAGAAAGGCAAAAGGAAGACAAGGTAAAGACACATAAAACAGAAAAGAAGGAAGGAAGGAAGGAAGGAAGGAAGGAAGGAAGGAAGGAAGGAAGGAAGGAAGGAAGGAAGGAAGGAAGGAAGGAAGGAAGGAAGGAAGGAAGGAAGGAAGGAAGGAAGGAAGGAAGGAAGGAAGGAAGGAAGGAAGGAAGAACAGAAGGAAGGAAGAATAGAAGAAAGGAAGAACAGAATGAAGGAAGAATAGAAGGAAGGAAGAATAGAAGAAAGGAAGAACAGAATGAAGGAAGAATAGAAGGAAGGAAGAACAGAATGAAGGAAGAATAGAAGGAAGGAAGAATAGAAGGAAAGTAGACAAAACATTTGGACCACAGCATAGATTAAATTCTGGAAATAAATAAATCCCTTATCAATACACATTTAGACTTCAATTAACATAAAGATCAAATTCAGACATAGCTCAGACTCCTTTAGGCTGTGTAGGAACCCTGAGTATATCCCAGAGACTGCCATGCAATGAATTTAGTTATTAAGCCTCTCCACATTTTTTTTTTGCCCAATATAAATAAATTTTTAAAATAAAACTAAGAGGATCCTAAAACAAAAATAATAGAACAGCAAAATTTGTAAATTGTAATAACATAAATTTAAAAACAAATTATACACAAAGTAAAACACAAAGGTACTACACACCTACGAATATCTTAATTTAAATATCATAAGTTCTGACAAAAACGATGTACCCCTTCCTGTTTTCAGACATTTCCATCATTAATTAACAAAGATCCCCCCTTCTACACACCTCCATAAGAGCTAGAAAAAACTTGTGGTTATTCCAAACAAAGGGATCATTCTGTTTGCAATGTTAGGCAGTGTGTGACTCTTAGTTTTAGCAAGTGCAGTGACTGACTGAAGTTCTTAACATTTAAATATGAAAATACTCAAGTTTATGTTTCACCTTTAATGCTTAAATTTGTGTTAACTGTTTAAATCTATCTATCTATTGGTTCGCCATACACTGTTTTTTTAGATTGTAGTTCATCTGCCTTTTTTTTATATATATTTTTTGCTTTCAGCTAAAGACTTTCCAGGTAAAATGCATAAAACTGTTACACTATAAAATGTGTTTTACAGACCTGAACACTTTTGCACTAAAAACTTAAGGCTGAAAGGACTGTGAGAAAGCTGCAAAAAATGATAAGAATAGGAGAGAGGGAATTGAAATGCAAGTCACCCATTTAAATCCCTGCAAGTGCAGCAAACATAACAGTAAATACATGTTTTGTTGTCATAGAAATGTAGATCTAATAATGTTTATACTGTAATAAAAGGCATTTAGCCTAATTGCGATTGGCCCATAAGTGCACTTCTGTGCTTTCTGGTGAAAGACTGGAATGATTGTCATAATAAAAATCAATTTAGCATAGCAAACAGTAACAGGTCTGAAATATTTATCAGCTGTGGCTTACAAAATCAGCAGAAATATGAACAAATGTGCTTCAGTCAATAATCAATAGGTATACAGCTTGCTAAAAAGTTTAATCCATCAAAAATTATTCATTATGTAGAACATGTCTACATGACTTCATATAGTATAGATAATATATAGATAAAGCCATTTGCTTATCCATAAAAGCTGAATTCATTTGTACTCTAAAGTGTTTTAGCTGTGAATAATTGATGATGTCTGAGCTTCATATTAACCGCCAGCTGTCGACTTTTGAGCTTTTGGCCTCAATCAGCATCTTTGCATACTTTTGTAGACTTCTCACTGATGCAAGGACTCACTCAGTCAGCCTGTCAGAATCTAATTTTAGAGGATCATACAACAACAAACAAATGTGTTATGAAACTCGCAGCACAGAGAAGCAATTGGTCCAAAACACCATTAACGTTCAATCCCTGCAAGAAAAGAGAATGAGGGGCAGAGAATAGAAGGGAACATTACTTTGACTGCTGTCTGGTTGCATCTGTAGCATTTTATTCATACTGATGAGTGTGGTGGATGAAGGGGTCGCAAAGAGTTCCTTCAGAGGTTTATGTCCAGCTGAAGGCATGGTGAAATGCCAGCACAAAGCTATGCAATTTGTCTGTAAAAATGAGGTCTTCAAGAGTCCAGTAATTACTTGGAACTTACTGACATACATGCAGCCATATTTACACTATTTATGGGAGAGTAAAAGCGCAAATATCCACCCAGAGATATTATTCTTATTTTCTAAATCATCATGGGGGTGATAAAGGGCTTTTTGTCAACTTTGTATTGATTAGAGAGTATATAAGAGAGTTTGAAGTCGGTGTTTGTATCCTTTTGGTCCTTTTATCCAAATGTAAGAAAAAACAGATGTTTGGGGGGGTTCTTTTGTTTCCCTATTAATTGTAACGTTGCAAGACATTTGAATGAGGTTTACTGCCCTTTAGGGAGCTGAGCAGGTCAGGAAAGCCACCAAAGTGTCAACAGCTCAGCATCTGTTCTGTGAAAGCAACAAGCCTGCAGGGACAGACCTCATCAGCAGCCATCCACATGGTATTACTACCATCACCAGATGAACTTAACTCTCAGCAGACCCTTGAAACACCTGCATTCTTTTACTACCTGGTTTTATAGACTTGCTTTTCTTAAGTATGGTGGGGAATTTACTACATTTAGCATTCAGAAAGAAAAGTTTTGTCTTTTCAATATAATCACAAAGTCAATCCTTAAGTTGTCAGGTGTTTTTTTTTAATTCTAAAATAAGCACTCTTTGTAGACATGAAAATATCTTATGATATAAAAAGGTGTAAGTTATTGATCATCCTTTAGCTTGGCGTTCTGTGAACCTGCAGCCAGCAAAGACAATTGACTTTCTAATTTTATCTGACTAAACAGGATAAAAGTAGAAAAAAAAAATAATTTAAGCTAAACTTAAGAAATGCAAAGAATCAACACTGATTTCAAGAAGAGCAGCTTCAAATTTAAAACTTTTTTATAAGTTTTTTTGATGCTTGTCAGTTTTATAAAATAAAAAAACAGTGAAATCATATTGATCTTATTTCATTGGATTTGTCCTAATTTGGACTAACAGTAGGGGAACAATACAAAAAGGAATAAAAAGGAAAAAAAGAGGGAAACTTAAAATATGTGTAACAGTTATTTTTGTTGGGGGGGATAAAGTATCAAAACCTCCAGCTGGTGATTGCAGTTAAGCAGAAATCCCCCTTCCAGTGTCTAATCTTGCAGAAATGTGCTGCGTCAGTCTCATCACAAGCTTTCGCTGTGGAGCTAAAAAGCATGTGAGCCTCACCGGTGACGTCATCACAGCATAACCTTGTTATATGAGACAGGAAAAATTCCCAGATTTCAGAGTGAGAGTGCGGGGACAGGGGGTGTTTGATCTCTGCTTCAATGTTTCTTACTGTTTAACGCTGCAAGAATGTACCAGAGGCACAGGGCAGCTGTTGGCTCATCTTTTCATATTAACAGGGGGTGAGAGAGTGAGAGAAATCTGGCAAAAATAGAAGTTATGGTCACCTTTTAAGTGAACAAGCTGTGCTAGCAGGGATAAAGTGAATAGGGTCGTATTAAGCAGCAAGAACTGCAGAGCAGTTAAACTTGAAACCCAAGAAGCTGAACACCTGGGGGCGCTACTGTACATGTCAGGAGATTTCATACTCATCAGCATTGTGTGTAGGAATCAGTGTTTTTTTATAGTAAAGTTTAAAGTGCAGGGTGGTGCGTTTTGTGAAAGTATAGGCAGGATGCAAACTGACAAAACTGGTCTATATACTTACTTTTAACAGCTAGATGAAAAAAAAAAACCTGGCTTATCTGGAGCTGATATACCCAGATTACTTTACAGTTTACAGTTTACTTTACAGTTAAAATTGTATAAACAGGAAAAAAAAACTAAATCACAGTGCAACTGAGTAAAGTGAAATTTGCAAAATGTTAATGAATATGCATAGAAAAATTTCTATACAATGTACAGTCAGCATCAGCTCGAACACCTCAAAGCTAGAAGGCAAAGAATGTTTCATCAGATGGATTGATTGAAGACCTACCCCAAAAGACAATATCTATAAAATACACACCCTAATAGCAAACCGTTTAACATAAGTGTTATGCCTTTTAACTCTACTGTTCTCTTTAGTTATGCTAGACCTGAACCTTCATGTATACAATAATAAAGTGAGCCTTCTATCTCCTATAAAACATCTCAAGGATTCAATGACTAATGGCTCAGCAGGACCTTGAAAACCTAATGAATGTGTTCATCTTTAGTAGAATTGATTACTGTAATGGTGTCATCACAGGTCAAACGAATAGGTGGATCAGTAAGCTGCATTTGAACGAGAATGCTGCAAATCAGCTCCTCACTAAAACTAAAAACTCCCCTCAACTTTCAGTTCTTCAGGCACAAATCTACTCAGCATACCTAGAACCAGAACCAAACACAAAGAGAAGCAACTTTTAGTTTTTAATGCTCCACTTATTTGCAATAAACCCCCAGAAGTCTTTAGAGGCATTAAAAACTCTGTTACTTTAAACTGAGAAAACTTCATTATCTATAGTGGCTTTTTACTGTGCTATCTAAGCCTAATATAAGTTTTTAGTACAACTTTTCCTTTCATCTTTAATCAATAATTTGATCTTTTTAATATAATAATTTCATTTTAATAATTGACTTTCACCCTCTCTAATTATTTGTGTTGCATTTAACCCAGTGTAACATATTTAATTTTTTCTTGTCATGCACAACATTTGGAATTGGGCTACTGAAACGATCTATATAAATAAACCTACCTTGCCTTTCCCTTAAAGTCAACACTCTGAATACAAATTTAAGTCGGCAGACAATTTGTTTCATGAAAATGTATGTTAATCAAATAAATTTGCCCTGCTGCGGACAAACCGATATGCACAACACTCACAATCTTTGTCATATTCTGCATAAAAGACTTTCCACCCCCAAAACATTGTCAGGTTAAGCACTTTATAATGAAAAATGACGCAAAAATAACTATGAAAGGTAACTCAATTACTTTCTGCAGCACTGGAATAATAGGCAAACAAGGTTTCTTAAATGACTGCAGTTACTGGCAGGTTACTAATATCAAAGTAAATCTTTTTACTGACATGCCGGAGAGCGTGGCAGAGTTACCTATTGTTTTAGGCTATATGGAGAATAGTGAAACCCTGCTCCACCTTCACATGCTGCTGCCACAGGATAAAAACAGCCAAGAACATTTTCCAATCTCTATCAATAAAGACAAACTGATAGAACAGACAGTCCAACTAATTAATTAGCTAATATCAGGTTGTATTTTTTATTTTATTTACGACATTCTTATTACTCACAGTAATAAGAATGTCATAAATAAGGTGTTGTAAACAATATTCTCGTACTGCAATCCAGTAAATTATGTATGATCTAGGAATTTCAGCAAAACAATCTATATGGTTTCAAAGCATAAGTGGGTTTTTAAAATCAAACCGTTATGTAAATAACAGCAAAGTACCGCTTTTCTGCAAAATGTCGGTCTGTTGAAAAGAGGGTCAATCATTTATGGTAAACCCAATGCTAGGTTCTGAACCCAGAAACAAACGGTTTCCTCTGAAATGATTTTGGTCGTATTAGATCTACACCACAGAAAGAAAACAGCCTTACAAACACTCCCTGACTGAATTAGAGCTCTGTGAAAGACACTGCAACTTTTTACCTTTTAATTAATATATGATTAGTGTTATTATACCTGTTAATTCACACTGATAAAGCCTTTTTTCTGAAAGGTAACTTTAGACTAAAATCTAGCAACTTCTATATGGCATTAATTATTTTTGTCAGGCAAGTTTTGAAAACATTTTCATTATCAGAAAGACAATCAAAGCCCAAAAGCAGCATGATTAATAAAAATATAGAGACCTGAAATGCTGGAAGTAAATACCAAACTGCTTAAGGGACTTTAGGAAACACTTTTTGCAAAATAAGAAAGATCAGTAGGGTTGAAATATATCTGAAACTGAAAAGCAAAGCTAGTATTTCTACACAGCAACAGTAGTTTCCAGGGAATACAGCATTTATCTTATGTTATAAACCTGAAGCAGCCTTTTGCCAAAAAAGTCCATAGCTTATTGGTCATCAAGTATTTTCCACAAATTTGAGTCTGTTGCAGTCATTAAAAAGGGCAATTTCAAGTGAAAATCTACAGAGGGGCATATACTTTAGGGGTCTATAAAATATCCATACCAACTCCACTAGTAACTGAAGTCTGCAGGTAAACACATTCTGCATACAGCTGCATGCAGCTAGATACATGTGCTTTTCTGGACTACATCAGCACTGCTATTCCAATTTAGTACAACTGTAAGTGAAAAACGTAAGAATCGTGAAAAATTAATGCAGAAAAAGTAGTAAAAAACAAGGCAATCTCTTTATTTATCCTCAGGATTTATTTTTCTTTTAAATAACAGAGTGAGGATTATAAAGGTAGCAGCAGACGGCTATAGATCAGTCAGATTTAACTTTGTCACATCCCATCAATAATTTTTATGACCATATACTTCTTTTACCCGTTTTAGCTCTATCAGAGTTTAAGGAATCTAAAGCAGAGACGCAGTAAAAACTCTGTTGACTGATCAATTGGACTAACAGAAACGAGACATTAATGCACAACACTCTTCAGTGTAGATGATATTGCTGTTCAGATTTGAATTTTGTCTTCTTTTGACTATTCTGCTACAATTATGTCACATCCTCTCTTCCAGCTTCTGATAACCAGGGATAGGAGTATTCACACTGCACGCAAACCACTTCAGGGTAATGATAAAGTGCACTGAGACTGGTAGTTGTAACCATACCAGGGTACAGTTCTCAGGTCTGTCAGAGTTGGGGATGGGCTTACACTGGTGCGATCCACTCCAGACAATGGTAAAAAGGTTCTCAAAGATTGGGTGTCAAAGCACTGTGAGAATCCTATAATGCAATACAACCAAGGATTCCAGAGTCTCAGAACTATCCAAAGTCAAGACCAAATAATAAGGGCTGATACAGATTGTTGTATTAGCTCTCAGGGACCAAAACCAGTGACTCTACTGATCTAGTCCCTCTCCAACTTATCCTGTTTAACTAAGCCTTGATAGTTTAAGTCATAGTTAGCGTATTTTTCGGACTATAGAGCGGACCTCACTATTATCCATGCCAACTACATTTTTGAAAATGTTGGAAATGTACATATATAAGCTGCACCGAGCTATAAGCCGCTGATATCTACTGAACTGTCTCCCACCAAACCTGTAGGCTTGCAGCAGTAAGAGCTTCTAGAGATACAGGGGGTTAAAGATGGGGCTTCGTTGGCTCTGTATTTCAGCTCTGCAGGAGTTGAGCCCAGTCTCTTCATTGATTCAGCAGCTTTCATACAGCAAAAAAATCTCAAGGATATTTGTTTTCTGTTGTGCCTGCTGCTAGCATGTTTTTGTGCTAAATGAAAATGAGCCCCTTACTCTTTCATTTCGAACTTTGACTTCCCACTCTGGCGTTTAGGAAACATCCACAGAAAAGTCCGAAAAATACCGTATTTGTTTTTTTTTTTTGTTTTTTTTAATAGCATTATTTATTTTGGTTTATTTTTACCTAATTAGTACTTTAACCAGTTTCCATCATGTTTTTTTCCCCCTTCTAATTGAAAGTGCTTTTAGGCTCTGAGTAATAAAAACCATTTTTAAATCAAATCTATAAATATTGTTTAACACTCAACAAGTAAACATGTTTTGCTGCACTCGAATGCCAGATAAGTCTGCATTTTATAGCTGTTTCTTTCTTTAAAAAAATGTTTTACTATTCTCTCTGGATTACAGATCAAGGTGTATCATCAAGAAGCATTTTAGGAACTCTTCTCCTTTTGTTGTTTGCTGATCTGGAGCTGCTGTGAGATATGGTTTCTTCACAGTTTGTTGTCATTATCAGTGGTAGAAACTGGGACACACAAGGGTACATCTGAGGCACTAAAAGCTGTTGAAAGTTGAAAGGAAAATACAAAATGACTGTAAAGATCCAGCCACCCATGATGCTTCTGTTGGAGCAGCCAATTACAAAGAAAGAAGTTTTGTGTTGTTTCAGCATGAGCACAACATGAGACAACTTCAGGCCTTCATTTTTCCTTTACAAAGATAAGGCATTCCTAAGAAGAAAACAGACTGCCCTCTTTCTACTTAATGATTCACCAAAGCTAATAATATGCTATGTTTATAATAACCTTTGATTTAATAAAGGGAAAACACACAATCGTCATAAAAAAATGATTTTGATAAAGCTATAATAAATACACAATATATATTAAAAGGCTGAAATTGCTTTTCAACCGTCCTTTAACAGAATAGAAATAAAAAAAAATACTTATATAACGTGCCTGTACAAAAATAATAAGAAAATAGAAGAATAATAAAAAAATGTGACCAAAGGGACATGTTATATCTAGTGTCCACTAATTAGCATCACAAGTTATTATACAATCTTATAATCAAACAGTGGGACTTTAAGCTAAAGGTGGTCACTGTGCTATTTGGTGACATGGTATGTACCACACTCAACATGGTCTAGACTAAGCAAAGGAAAAGTCTGTTTCAGGCAGTTGAACATATTCAAAAATCTAAGCCAACCTCCCCAGATATGGCCACAGAACGAAGATTTATGACAAATCAAAGGGACGCTTAATACAAAGGAAAAAAGGTGCAAGGAGGAGACCATCGTTGAAAGAAAATCATAAAAAGGTCAGACTGGAATTTACAAAACTACACATAAAGCTTATTGGAGAATGTCAGACAAGAAGAAAACTAATCTTTTGCCGAGGCACATTAGCCTTTGTTTATGGACTAAAAATGAAGCATGTCAAGAAAAGTTATGTCCCTACTGCGAAGCATAGAGGAGGCTCTGTTATGTTCTGGTGCTGCTATGCTTCATCTAGAATGGGGGGGCTTAAATCACTGCAGGGTACAACAAAATATCAGGACTATCAAAAGATTCTAGAGAGAAATGTGCTGCCAGTGTCAGAAAGCTTAGTCTCAGTCGCAGGTCATGGATCTTGCAACAGGATAATGACCCAGAACACACAGCTAAAACACCCAAGAATGACTATGAAGAAAACATTGGAATATTCTTAAGTGGCACTTTATGAGCCATGACCTTAATATAAATATAAATAAATCTGATTAAGAATATTTGGATGGAGCTGAAACATGTCATCGCGAAAAAGGTACTCTTCAAATCTGAGACAATTTGAGCAGTTTGCTCATGAGGAATGAACCAAATACCAGCTGAGATGTGCAGAAATCCCATTGACAGTTACAGGAATGGTTTGATTGCAGTTAGTGTCTGAAAAGGTCATGCAACTATATATCAAGTTAAGGGTTCCATAATTTTTGTCCAGGGCTGTTTCATGAGTTTTTTTCTTTAAATCATTCTGTTGTAGTATGGTTGAAAAGCAATGTCTGACTTTCAGTTGTTCTTTTTTCATATAGTTTTTATCAAGTGGATGATAGTCTTTGCAACAAGGTTCTAACTATATCCTTGTTGCAAATGCCTTTTTAAAAGGGGTATGACTAATCTACTTTTTTTGTTTCCGAAAGCTGTATTATATACTTACATTCTTTGAAACACAATGGAAAAAGTTGTTGAAACTATTAGGCTTCCTGGAAATGAGATGGAACGTCATTATCACCAGCAAACTTGACTCTCAGGTCAACACACCCATTTAGGTTGTTTTTATCTTGTCTAGTATGTGGGACAGTGCTCTTAATAAGATTTTACATGCTATGTAGACAGCAGATTAAATACAACCTAAGTCTTAATTCATGGCCGAGATATGAAGGCTTAAAGGAAAGACAGCAAACAGAAAGGTAAACAGTCCAGGAGCTTTTTACATCTAAGCAGAAACAGACAAAGTTGTGAAATGTGAGACTCAACATCAAACGGGCAAGGAGAAAACCAGTGACAAAAGGGCAAGGAGCAAACCAGCAGTGTAACTGGACTGAGGCGAGTAACTAGAAGGAGCATCATGTGGATGGGAAAGAAATAATATACTGCTGTGGACTTTTTTAAGTAATGGATATGTGAAAAAGTAGCAGCAAAAATCAAAGATGTGCAAAAATGACAGCAGTATGTTATTTCAGCATTAAGACAGAAAATGTGCAAAAATCTGCATGAATGTAACAACTTATTGAGGTGGTTGGGAACAGTGATGGTTCTAAAGTCTTACAGCTCCTGTAATTTGGAAACATTTTAAACTTTTTTTTTTGAAGAAAACTGTATAAACATTCACATTGAACTACATATTTATTGTAAGAGAAGATTGTGCTTGACTTTGATAAATCACATTTTACCAGAGTAAATATCTCTTTAAACATCTATCCATTTTACGTTCTTATTCTAGTCAGTGTTAATGATGCTAATTTTGGGCAAGTGCACATAAACCTAGGGGTTTTTTAGATTGGCAAGATGCATTTGTCTAGGAATGTCAGAAGGAACTAGAACACATGAATAAAATTCAACAGATATACAGTGAGAACATGCAAACTCCCTCTAGAATGGCCCCATTTGGAATTCAACCCTTAAACTGAACTATGCTGCAGTGAATTAGATTGGAAAAAATGTGTTCAAAAGAAGAAAATATAGTAGAAATATTTCCAAAAATACAACAAAGATGTACTGTGGAGCCAAGCCAACCACCAAAATTGTAGTGTCGGCCCCAAAACCCCATTGGTAATTAAATTACGAATTTCTATAAGAAATTATTTAAAAAGTAAACATAGGAAATTTAGTAAATAAGAAACAGTCACATTCTATTTGTATCTGTATTCTAGTGTGTGATATAAAATCTACATGAACATTTATATGAAAGAAAAGAATAAGCAAGGTAGTTAATCAAAAACATAATTGTCTGTTTTAAGCGGCTCTGACAAATAACAAAGTGCTATGCATGATCCTGCTCTTGCTTACAGTCAGACGAACAGACAGATGTGGATGAATACATATGTGCACACATCACATCTGCCTGAAAGGAAAAAAAATAGCAAGGGAGGGGAAGTGGAACAATATCGATTTCTCTGTCGACTCTTTGAGAGGAAACCCTGAGGGAGCCTTTAAATTCACTTCCACCCTTCAGTTGGCTGAATTAACTGCATTTATTCTTTGGACTAAAACACAAACATAAAAAAAGAAATATCTTGCATTGGTATGTCGAGATGGAAAGAATTTTACATTGCATTTGTATGACTTGCTTTGATGATTTTGTCCTTTAATCAAGTCAAACGCTGGGCCCCAGCAGAACGGAAACATTTCAAAAACGAAGATCAACAAGTAAAAACCTTGTACCTACAATCGGAGCAAGTGTGACTGAAATTAATGCTGTTGTTTCATCTTGAATCTAACCTACAGATGTGCCAAATCTTCTTTCTTTTTCATCAAGAACTCGATAGACTGAAGATCAAGGGAAAACCCTCATTCCCCCAAGCCACACCTTAGGACCCAAACATACACCCACTATTCCCAAAAGAAGGATTTACAGTAGACACTCATGAGTAGCCACAACTTTAGCTCTTTCTTCTTGCTCAGTGGACCAGTTACTGTGTGTTTGAGGTTGATGAATGAGTCCAGATCCAATCATTTTCTGAGCACAGGTCCCAGGTCAATGAACACGCCATTAACTCATGTATAGTCTATTGCTGCTAGTGTCTCTTTAGTCACTGGGCACTTATTGACAGACCAAAGACAAAGGTAAAATGTCCCCTACAGCTGTGAGAATATCCGGGCATTGTGACTTGCTCGCCTGAGGCATTTAGATTGAAAGCCCTGGCTAAACTCTTTTAATTGACTTTTTTCTGTAGAAGAAAATAAATCTTTACCTTAAACAAAACCAACAAATTTCAAGGGTTCAAAAATTGGACGGGAGATGTTTTGTCTTTTTAGCATTGTATGACACCTGTTTAACTTTTCTTTTGTGATGCTCTGTTATTTCTCTCTTTTGCTTTTAAATCAGGAATTGGATTAGGAAAACAGAAAGTTTTTGATTGTGTATACAGTTAGAAGCTGAATAGCCCTGTCTAAGTGTGTTTTATTTGTTTCTCTTTTTTTCTGTTTTTGAAAAAATAAGCTTGGCAACAAAGTGAAATTTCGAGTTTGACAAGGAATAGTTTCTTTGTGCTTTATTTGATAAAAAACCCCAACAACACTTAATTGTTAAAAACAGCTGAAAAAATATTTTGTCAAATACTAAAAGCTGATGTTGCACTGTACCCATCTTTTCCAAGTGTTTCACTGAAAACTTGGTATAACTCAGTTATGGTATAACTCTAAGCAAACCATTACCATTGTTCTTGAGGGCTTACGTCACTTGCTATGTTACACTGCAGCTGCTAGACCAGTTCATATATTGGTCCAATGTTATTTTTTAACCTCCAACTCTTACATTAAATTCACTAGATGAAGCAACAAGGGAGCTAATTGAGCAGTGCATCTTTTAAAGGGGCTCAAATTAAGGATCTATCTAGCATCAGCACAAACAAGTTGCATTAAGGAAAATCTACAGATGTTGTGTAACTGTTGCACCCACGCTCAAACCTTTACACCATAACTGACTGTAACTGGCTTAATTAATTCCTCTGGCATGTTAAATTTGCAACGTTATTATGTAAGTCAACATTTGCTTGCTTGCACACTGCTTAGGTTCCCTGACAGAAACCTTTTGCAACAGCAGGTAAAACGGATTCAACAATTTCCTAGTCATAAGGAAATGAATAACCAGGCACAGTGATAATTGACTGTTATTCACATGAACCAATAAAATGAAATTTTGAGATTGCTCGATTCAAAGTAAGAGCAGGGGGTTTAGCTTGTAATCAACCTCCTGCTCACTGACAATCTAAATTTGCTGAGTGACGAACATGTGATATATTTGGCACAGTATTTTAGATAGTTATTTTCAATAGGGATTGGTTGGAATCATTCAATGTAGTTTTTGCCTAAAAATGACATGCTCTATCAGACATTTGTGTCAATTGCTGTTTTGATGCTATGTCGTATTTATTTTGCTGCCTGATGGTTGTCTAATATGAAAAGTTTGAAAAATTATAGACTTGTGAGTCAATCTCCACACTTAGACTCAGTCAAATGGCTGAAGACATCCCAGTGCTTAAACTCATTTTCATCATTCTAAGCTGCTCTTCCAGCAGATTTCTTTTCTTAAGCGAAATAGACGCAGTCCCCAAAATGTCAGTCACAAATAAACACAACTGTAGCAGTAAATGCACAAAACTGGCATGGTGATTTCAGCAGCGAATATGTCCTGGCAAGTTCCTCAACAGTGGATCAAACTGTTACAGACAGTCAGACATGTACAAGAAAATATTAAATGTCTCACTAACCTCTGACACTTGTAGACAAGCTGGAGCAGCCCTCACATACTGATGGGGTTACACATTGAAAAGCCAGACAGTAAAAACAGAAGTGTGGAATCTTCTTAAAGTTAGCTGGTCTAAGTCATTAAAGCCCTTTTCAGTCAACAGGAGGTGGGGTCTTTACTCTCTGGACAAATTGCTCCCTGGTGGATCAAAAAAATCTAAAGACTTCGGTGATCATTCACAATGACAAATGTTGGTTTGTCTAGCCTGAAAGAAAGCTTTAAAGGTGCAATGATAACAAAGACTGACAAAGTATCTTAAAAGAGGCTGAGTCATTATCAATCAGAGTCCTTCCAGACATGAACCTTTCCTGATGCTTTTTAATCAGCTACTTATAAATAATTTTATTACTTGTTTAGTCTTGCTGGATGTTTAAAAAAACCATGATCAAGTGAGAATACTCAAAAAGAGAACAACTGAGGCATTTACTTTTAACTAGAGATGCACCAATCCGATACCTGGATCGGATATCTGCTCAGATATTGACTAATTAGCAGGATTGGATGTCTGGGATTTTATATCAGAGATCCAATCCAGTACACTTTACAAGTGACTGTTAACCATTATTTGTGCTTATATACATTTATATCTGTGTCATTTTTTTTAAACCTTTTTACCTTGTTTATGTCAAGGCTAAAGCCTTCACTCACATTGGAAGATATATAGTTCATTTGTTAAACAGCTGAATCAGATTGGTATAGGATATCGTCCGATACGCTGAGTCTAGGTATCGGTATTGAATTGGAAAAAAAAAAAACTGGATCACTGCATTTTTTTCTTTAAACATTGGGTTACATAAAATTAAAATTTAAACATAAAAAATATTCCTAATTATAAAAATGAATTAGTCCGGAATCTTGAGCACAACAAGTTTTGCACTCGATTTTAACGCATTTTATTAGACAAAAAGTACAGCCACATTGCCAACATTGCAACTACAGTACTCCAGTAGTGTAGTATATGTTTGTTGGCCCAGTCCCAGTCCAGTATTTTTTTTGTTTAGTTTTTATATATTTTTTTTTTTTACATTTTATGTGAATGTTATTTTTACCCATGTTTTAGCTGTTTTGTTTTTTATTTATACTTTTTTAAAATGTTTTACTTATTTATTTTTTTTTACAGCACTTTTGTCAGCTGTTGTTTTTAAGTGCTTAACAAATAAAATTTTTTTTTTTTACTCTGTCACTTATTTTATTATTTTCATACACTTTTTCAGGTCCATTATTGTGCGACCACTTTTGCTGTAACAGTGAAATTTACCAATTGTGTGACAAAGGGAGTTTTTATTTTATGTTTCTATTCTATGTAGTGTATATGAGCTGTTTATTTAGAAATGTCTTACAAAGCTCAGATGCCTTCACGAAATTATCCCTCGAGCCCTGATGTAAACAGTCTGTTGATTCAGACAAAATATGCTGCAGTGCTGAGGCATCCTTCTTCTGTTCTACTTAAAGCAGCAGGTTAGGGTAAAAGGTTGACCTCCCCAAGATGGCGCCCGTAATTTCTGTTCCGCGTCAGTCAATGCGGGGTTTACCCTTATATGTATGTCTATGGAGCAGAATCGCGAGTGGAGTGCTTCACTCCTGCTGTTTATACATAAAGATATATAATCTATAAGTTGTTTATTGTTTTTTTTTTTTTTTAAGATAATATCCAACAAATATCCAGTATCTAAATCCAGTTGCTACATCCCTTGAAATGACTGTGTTTCTTTGACATGCACACATTATAAGATTGGGAAATGCCAAAACAGAAGTTCTAAGAAAATGTTTAAACACTTAGAAGTTTAAATTATTTTGCATTTTGCATAATTAATAGGCTGAATTGGCAACCTTGAGGTTTATTTAGTATAAAAATATGGTTATCAAAAAAGGGCAAAAAATTATTGCATCATATTCATGTTTAAACTTTGGTAAAACCATTTCTGGAAAAATGGTGTCTGATAGATATATACTGTATATCTCTCAATATGAATATGTGGACGTGGGCTGACACCATCACATTTAAATCTGCCGAAATCTCAGTGATTGACATCCACATGATGACAGTGTTTAGTTTGTCTGATTTTGCTGAAGAAGATTATACAGAGAGGTAAAAAGACATGACAGGTGCTGTCAAGCAAAGTTATCTCTATTTTTCACAAAACCACGTTCACTATTGAATTAAACTAATAACATTTGGAGAAGAACAACTTGAATTTGGAGTAAAGAGTTAATCCTTTGGGGAATCCACCCATTGCTGATTGGTTTAGTGAGAAGAAATTGATTTGGAGCCAATTTGCAGATAAGACCATCTTCCAGCGCCGCACCTATAGTATAATATTTTTGCACATTTTTGATTCAACTAGAGAGCCAAAGAAATAAATAACATCAATCAATTTGCATTATCTTTAAAAAAAAAAAAGCACTTTGGTTTAACACATGTTAAACCTGACCCTATGCTTAATGTTACACATTGTCTAGAGTAATCAAACAGATTTCCCTCTTGGTGGGAACCTCCACTTTAAAGGCTGAAATTGAATCCTTTGGTGAGCAGAAGTCATCTTTGAAGCTTTCACACAGTGGAAATGTCACCTGTCACACACACTTATTGTCTGACAGGCCTATGTGTAACAGCTCTGTTTGACCCTGTGGGCTTCGATCGTTGCTATCGTCATGCCCAGTAACTGCCATTAGTTCAGGAGATGACTGGTCAGGAATATATATGAAAACCCTCTGTTTTTTTCTTCGTATAGGGGCTATAAATGGGCATATAATACAGCACCCTGACTATTACAGGACAGCAAACCAGTTTTGAAATAATAATAAGTAGAAACAAATTAACAAAAACAGTTTATGCATGGATACTGCAATGCAGAATATTTAAACATCAAAGTAATGGAAAACTGGTCTGTTCTATTGCAAGTTTCTGAGGAAGTGGACTGCTGAATCACTGCCTATTCAAATGAAAACTTCAAAGTTACTGTCCAGAGATATAGCAAAGTTTGAACAGCCACTGAAGTTCAACTCTCACTTAAGTATGCAGTGCAGGACAGAGGCAAATGTAGAGAACAGTTCACTTATTCCGTTTGATGGTTTTTGCATGTTTATGAGTGCCTGGTTGTATATGTGGGGCTGGTGGAAAAATGTTTTAATAAGTGATTCTATTGCTGTCATAACACAACAGGAGGATGATATAGGAAGAAATGAGTGACTCCAGAAGAAACAGAAAGAAGAAGAAGACAAAAGGAATAACAGTGACGAAGGATAAAAGAACTATATAAGGAGATAAAAGAAAATAAAGAAGTCCATAAGCACTAGAAATAATCAAAGTATGGTTTATCACAAATTCTAGGTTTGACGTTTCATCCATCCTACAGGGGTTGACCCCAGCTTTTAAGAAGGACATCAGCTCTGCAGAAAAAAAACAAAATTTATTTCTATAAAAGACGACACTGGAAGCTCAGAGAAGAACAAGCACATCTGGTTTCCAGAACCGCCCCCTGCCCCCCTAACCTGACTTCACCATGTTGAGAGATTCACACACAGACACAGCTTGGGACCTGTTGATTTCTCAGCATGCCCAGCTTACATTCCTGGCCTCCTTCTGTCACTCTACCATTTGACTCCGCCTTGTAGCCTTTATCTATATCACCCCCATTCCTGTCGGAGTTCCCTGCCTTTGACTTCAAACCGTAACTCTACAGTGATTTATTATTGACTGACTGCGAATGTTACAGTGCATAAAAAAATTCTTCACTGTCAGTCGAGTGCCCAAAAACAGCAACATTGATGTAAAGCACAGAACTAAATCCTCACTTACATACAGTCTTGCTCAAGTTTCATCTTATATAACTTAAGAGTAAGAAGATTGGCTTTTGACACAGCATGAAAACTGGTGCCATGCAGAGTTGGGAATGTGGCGAGAATAAACTAATGGGAGACTGAGAGTCCAATGGGACATCAGCACATTCGGTTAGTGGCAGAAGTTATATCTGTATTAACTTGGCAGAAAGATATTCAAAGGTTGGATTTGGTTTTCAACTAATGAAAAAAAAAAACATCACACAATCACCACTGAACTAACCAAGACACTCATTGGTGTGGAAGCTGCAATTGCAAGACCTAAAATCAACTATATGAATCATAGATGATTTGTTTAAAGTGAAGGGGAAAAAAACTACATGTTTAAAAGGAGGGATGCCAAATACAGCTACAGTTCAAATTGCTTTTCAAATTGAGGGCAGGTAGGGACTGTTTTTCCATAACTATAAATACATATGTTTCAATTATTATATTATTTCGTTTTAATAGTAAATAATGTTTAATTATAACGGCTGCCAGAGTACTGAAATGTCTTTTCCATTTTGTCAATACTATATCTGTCTGAGTCTGACTTTCTTACGTTTAAGACAGAACAAACCATAGAGCATGTCTATGTGGAACAGTGACACCTTAGCCCCGCCCTCCGACTACACATACATTTGAGACATTTGTTTTGTTCTTATCATGAACAGTTTGTTGGTTGGTTGTTATTCATAGGAAAAATAATACAAAGTTAAAAACTGTCTAGTTAATATTATGCTAAACAAAAGTTATAAGTGAATAGAAAAAAATAAAAACATTGTCAAAGCTGTATTTTTACAAATCTGTATTATAGAGTTTGTTGGAATACATTTCTTGACTCATTAGATCCTTTCAAAATAAGGTGAAACAGTAAAAGTTATTATACAAAAGCATACTTACACTCTGGAATTTGGAACATTAAAAAAGCTTGATTTAGATAAAGTGCTTGAAAAAATAAAAAGAGAGAGAGAGAGTAATGCTAACTGTGCTACTATAATGTGGTAAAGTAGGATGCTATCTCCACTCATTATATGTTTTTTCTCGGTGTTAGTAAAATCTTATATATTGCTTCTACTCCTTTCATGAACAATAATGACTTCTCTCTCTCTCTAGAAATGTACATTTGAAAAATGTTTCATTATTTAAGAGAAACTTAATCTACATTTAATTTTATTAATTGGAGAACACAAATCATGAAATAGTGAATCTCTACACCAGTAGAGTTACTCCTTTAAGGTTCATCAATGTTATTTTTCAACAATGACAAAATGACTATGAAAATGTAAAAGAAGGAAAAAGCAAATACAAGATACTAACCATTTAAATGTATAATTAAAAAATGATACTTCTAATTCCAGCTGATATCCATTTACAGGATTATGACATTCTTGCTTCTGTTCATTTCTAGTTGCAAAGTCTGGATTATTTTATCCAATTCTATCTCCTAATATAATCTCAGTCAGGATGATATTTCAACCCATTAAGTAAAAAAATAAAATGAAGTGCCACTTGAATGAACATTTGATTCCTCCACGACCAGAAAATTATCTCGAACTAAATGAATCAGCCATGATTTAGAAACATTAAATTGATATGAATATTAACATCAAGTATCAAAGAAAATACACTACAGTGTACCAATACACCTAGAGACAACAAGAAACATATTATCAGAGAACAACATATTTTTTGGTTACTTACTTTGCACTGGGCCCTGCTGTTGACTTGAAATTTTAGGTGGGCTGATCCTGCTCTTTGGAGACACCATCTCTGCATTCGGGTTCTTCTCACCTGGATTCTGGGTAGGGCCCAGAGTCTCAGTCTGGTTCTCGCTTTGTGGTTTGTCTTGAGTCACAGTTCCAGTCAAAGGTTTCTGTCTGTTCAGAGCACTATCGTTACCTGCCCTCATTAACTTCTCTCCCACACTAAGGATACGATTGCGGCCGGCCAAGCTGGCTGTGCCAGGGCATTCCTTCCTCGGTGAGGGCAGCTTGGATCCGGCTCCTGCCGAGGGGGGCCGAGCAAGCCGGGAGGCTTTAGACATCCTGCAGCTCAGTGAACCAGTGAAAGCTCCTCAGTCTATCTCAGCCGGGGTGACGGCAGCTGTATCCCAAGGGCATTCTGGAGGTTTTTCATGGTTGTCTGTGACTCCGGAGTTGCAGCGTGTTGAAACTAGTGCAGGTTAGACTAAAGGGCCAGAATTAAGGAGAGGGTAGAGAGAAGGAGGGCACTTTTGGGAAGCAAGGTGGGAGGAAACTTAGCTCCTTGGAAGGTGTTCACCTCTCCTTGCATGGCCTCCTGGGATCATCCTCCAAAGCAAACAGTGATTGTGTACATAAGTGTGTCTGTTGGTAAGTCGCTGTATGTGTGGATAAACCTGTGGAGTGACAGGATGTGCCGTGCGAAATGCAAACAAAAACTCAGGTCTCCAATGTCAGCGCATTCCGACTTCTTAATCCCCACTTTGCCTCCTCCTCCTCCTTCTTTTTCCAGCAATCCTCAGCTGCTCCCACTTATCTGCACCTACATTCATAGCAGAGGCATTAACTTTTCTTTCCTACCTCATACCTAATAATTCCTTCCAATGTTAATGTCCGTCTTTCTCTTGTCCCTCCTCTTCTCTTTGGCATCAGTTTACAGGCTCTTCTTGTCTGATGCACAGTGGGTAACCTTCCCAGCGCTCTGGCTGGCAGTAACCAGAGAGAGAAAGAATTACAGACCAGGAAAAAAAAAGCACCAAAAAAAGAGCACAAGGAGGAAGGAATAACTGTCAGCAGAGGCTGCACGGAGGAGCCTTTCTTTTCAGGTGCAGCTGCACAAGCTGTTCCAGATGTGCGCGCAGCGTTCCACGTCATTGGCCGACTCCTCAGAGCCACTCTCTGCTACAGACCACTACTTCGCCTCGTCCTATTTTTGCCTGTTCCTCTTTTCTTCAACTCATTCTCTGTCAGCTTGGAGTTATTTAAATCCAGCCAGCCTGCGCTGCTCACATGTGATGAAATGTTCAGAGGCAGGAATCACACATGCGCAACACATCACGCTCATTGGTGGATTTTACAGAGAATTATAAACCCCAGAGGAGGGAATCCTTAAAGCATTAGAGAATGTGCATGAGTCTGCATGAGACATGCAGTAAAGTTGATCTGAGCTGTTGCACATGTTTGAAAGTAACAAACAGAAAAGTCTCACCATACATGACAGCCAAAGAGGTGGATTCAAATAAAGATGCCAATGTTTTAAGTAATTAAAAAGGAAAAATTACATTAGGGATGCATAGAGATCAGCTAATGAGCAAAACTGACACATTTTCACTGTTTTCAAACCTGACCAGCGACAAACTGGTCAGAGACAATAAGAGAGAAAAGAATCATAACTTTTCTGACTAGTGAATGCACCACACTAAACTTTACCTTGTCACACTGACCACAGCTCCCTTTGGAGTGGAAACCGTCAGGAGCAATAATGTTAAGAGACCTTATCATGCAAAGTCTACTTTTTAAAGCTTTTAACTGTTTTACAATGCCAATCCTCCAGGAAGCACCTTACTTGACCCTTTTGCGCCTGCACAGAAACAAGACACCTACTTTCTCCTAGAAGAGAACGGTGATGAGTGGCAAAGATCCAAACTAGGGCTCAAAGTTGAGAGAAACAGGCTCTTTTAGAACTTTCTGGACATTCACAGCTATTCATTTTTTTCAGATAGTGCCTAACAATCTGGTAAACCAGACTGATGATGTGTGCCACTCAGGACTCCTCTGAACAAATCTGTTCAGGGAAAGAAGGGAAATTTAGCAGAAGATTCTGAGCTGATGCCATGAGAGCCACAACAACTTACGCTTTACTCTCTTGCTGTTCCTCTTTCAAAGCTGAAATCTTGGTTTCTAACAAAGCAGATGTAATAGCCGCAGTTGTTCCTGTCCTCCAGCACTATTTATTTTGGTTCAGCTGTGGGTCCAACATTTTTTCTTTTAATTAGATGTGCATGTCCCGACTTAAACTATAATAGTACAATTTGATTAGCCAATCTGTTTTATAAACCCTTCTTAAAAGTCCCTCCCCCTTGCTTTCTGCTGTGATACAGCAGGCTTCACAGCTCCTCCGCCACTGCGAAACCTGCTGTGAACAAGTTAGCAGAACTACTGATGATGGTAGATAAACAGCTATAGCATATTAACTCCAGGGAATGAGAATGAACAAAATTCTTTACATTGACACAGAGCTGCAGTCTAGCAGCAATCTGGAGCTTAAAAGATTCAGCATCAAATACAAGACAGTGATTGGCATTGCTAAGACATTCCTTTTGTTTCTGACTGGATGTTTTTGATGGACAGCATTGTTTTTTCTACAAAAGGCACTAAAACCGCTTCAGATTATCTGTCTCCTAACTTACTTTGAATACATAATGACAGTTTTAGCTAATTCGTAAATCATATATTTTTTCAAGTTACCTACTGCACCTTTAAAGAGTTTTCAACAATGCATCAGTCAATCATATATAATAAAAAAAAAAAAAAGCAGAAAACATGAAATATCAATTTTCAACTGAAATGCTTGTTGGACATCAGCTACTGCTAACAGGCTGGTCTGAGTAAAGTAAAGGAGACTGAGTAGTGGCTTAACATTACATTAAACTTCCTTTTTTAAAGAACTTTATTGATACAAAGGAAGTTGTAAAAGGATTTACTATAGGAAACAATTAATTACAACATGTAGATATGTCTGTAACAGGGAGCGAGAGAGGGCAAGTAAGAGTTTTGCTTTGTTTTATAGCTTTAGACATTGAATCTATCATATTATACTCAAGGTTAAGGCAAGGATCTACATTCTCAACTACTGTATATCAACAAAGATGATATTTTGCTTAACATCAACAACAGCTTGGTGTTTACAGCAAATCTTTCCACACAGCAACAACACAATGAATGCTCGCTCATGGCAGAAAAACATAGACGATATTTTCCACATTGTCATTCAAATGTTTCTTAGTAATTTACTAAAGAAAAATATGAATCAAAGGTCTTACCTTAAATAGTGTCTGGAATTTTCAGATTAATCCATAAGATAAAATATGGCATGTGAATAATGCTATTAACTTTTACAATTGGACATTTAGGATAGTTATTTATTTAACATCTAATTAAATAATTTATGCTCTTGTTGCCGCCAGAAACACTAAATTCAAATTAGTGGATTTGTAAATCATTTTTTTTTGTTGTTGATATTATTACTGCCATGGTAAAAAATGTGCCAAACTCTACAGACAAGTCCCCCCCATCCAAATGCCACATGAGTCCCTGACACTTGCGAAATGTGCCACAGCACCCAAACAGACATGTGATATAACATGCTCGGATGAGGCTGCACGCTCGCTGAGTAAACACCAGAAAATGGATTACAGCAAAGGATCAGCTGTGTTCAGGCAACACATAAATAAAAGAGCAGCAATCTGCATAGACTGTGGCGCAGGATTTAGACACAAGCTTCAATGCATGAAAAGTCAAATGGGCTGCTGTGAAGAGATAAAACAGAGAAGTTTACGCAGAGATTTACTGTAGAAGGTTTAGGCTTTCCATCCCCCCATGGACCGCCTCTAACGCTTCTAAACACACTCTGAACATGACAACAGCCGACGCTGATCATATAGATATTAAATATTAATCACATTGACACTTATCTCTGTGGCTCTAGATAAAGACCAAAGCAGATTGACCTACATATTTTCCCATTGAATAATGTTTGCTGACAAAAATCTGAAGGATAAGAACCCTGTGAGGACAGCTGCAAGTCTGGTGGGTTTTGGAAAAAAGGGTGGAGATAAGATCAAGTATTAAAACTGTGTCAGATTATATTTGTTTGTCACTACTGTGGCTCCCTGTGTTTACAAAATTATAGTACTCAGGATTACATTTAATCTAATCTAAGAAACAGGGACAAGGGCAAAGCTAACCAAAAATGGCAACTCTTTTATAATTTGATTGTGGCTTTGGGCACATCAATATATATGTGGTTGGAGTAAATGAAAGCCCTCTTCAGCAACTTCAAGTCTCCAATACTTAAAGCCATGATTCAAATATGCAGCAGGAAATGCCTCAAGGTTTTTTTTAAAATATTATATTTAGTTTTGCACAGTTGCAGATCATGGAGTGCATATAAGCAGGGAGAAAATTAATAAGGTGAAAGGAAAGTAGAAAACGCTGTTCCCCAGCAGTCAGACTTTCAAAAATTAAACTAAATATGGCTGTTTGATGGATTCAAATTGGGGCCGCCAAAACAAATGAATATTAGCAAACTTTTACCCAGTTGCTCTTCAAAGAACCAATTGTTTGTATCTTGACAGTAGCTGTAAAGATTTTGGAAGAGTATGGAAATACACAGGCGGCATATAATTCCTCATGTTTTGATCTTGTGCAGCAAAGTGGCTGATTATTGTTATAAACTATCAGAGTTGAAACTCAACAATTGCAATGTTTTAAATTCAGTTCTGATTTCTAGGTTGAAGATATTTTTATCTTTAACAGTGCATAATAACATGTTAAACAGCTTTAAGTGTAATCAATTTAAGAAAATTGCAGTCTTTAATTTAGCAGCAAAAATGTCTTTTAATGTAACAGCAAAAACCATCTGACAGATGAGATGCTGCATGAACAGTTGTAGTTTATGATAAAAGCACTATTTCTCACAGGACACCCTGAGCTTGGTGTAAACATGAGAAATGAATAATTCAATAAAAGCTATCCCCAGGATTGTGTACAGGGGTATGAATGTAAGAAAATATGGCCATACGCTGGAGGGGATAAAAACAATACAAATTGGTTTCTGGTTGCATGTTTTCGATTTGCCACAACAATAAATGGCTATTCATTAACTTATGTGATAATTTTTTTTTATATACAAATCTATAAATCTTATATATTAAATAGAAATCTTTCAAACATATAAGGAATTAGAATTTAACTTTATTTTCATTAAATTGTCACAAGTACAGAGCAACGAAATTCACTCTGCTCTTAACCCATTCCCTTGGGGAGCAGTTAGCTGCCCCTGTGCGGTCCCAGGGGAGCAGTGAGGGGTTAATGGTCTTGCTCAGGGACCCAGAGTGGAGGCTTTGGGGATAGAACTGGGTACTTGCAACTTTCTCAGAGCACAAGTGCACTGCTCTAACCACTAGGCCAACACTCCCACCCTCCCCCGTTTGGGAAAAAAAACAAAATTCCAGTCTGTTTCAGCAGACACAACCCAATGGGGTCACATATAACAGAAAGATTAATGATTAATAGGACATTTGTTTTAATATATTTTGTTCAACTACTTGAGGGCATTTTGTTCTGGTTTGTTTACATTTCCTTTTCACTGTTTACATTTCCTTTTAATATATATATATATATATATATATATATATATATATATATATATATATATATATATATATATATATATATATATATATATATATATATATATATATATATATTTTTTTTTTTTTTTGTAACTGTTTACATTTCCTTTTCCTTTTAATATATTTATATATTTTTTATTTTTATTTTTATTTCACGGTAGCTGTTATGGAAGTCCCAAATCTCATTGTATCTGTTGCAGAATATAATGACAATAAAGGCTTTTTGACTTTGACTTTTGAAATCCTGTACAGACTCATTAATTGGGGCTTTGCTTTATAGAATGCGTTTTTTTTATTTTTACTAACTTTTCATAATCTTTCCAAGTCAAATGTGGGAATTTTTTTTAATTTGTGTTGCACAGAGACACAAGTGAACAGAATCTGTACAGACCTGCCCACCCTGTCTATAGAAGAAGCCTCTCTTTTTACAGTCAGTGTGACATGGAAAAAAATTGGATCAGAGACTTAAAAGTCATACGCAACTGGTGTGTTCAGGCCTTAAGAGGTTCTAGGTGTTATTTAAAAGGTACACGCAGTAACTATTTTAGCAAAGAAATGTTATTCTTTTTAATTTTTAGCAAGACTCATGTTTTATGTAGACAAAAAAAGATTAAGTTGATCAAATGATGCCAAAAGCCCCTTCCTCTTATCCATGTTAAAAAACTAAAATGTAGTTTTTGTTTGAGTCCTGTGGAGATCGGCAGGATGTCTGCAGAGGCTTTATCAGATCACATTTTAAGGAAACAACTGTGTCTGAACACAATGCTGATTAAAGAGCAAAGTTGTGGATCACTGATAATTATCCGTGAACTTCATTCATCTGCAGTTTAACCGAAAACAAAGGATAGGTTGGCCTGCAGAGGACATAGGATTTAGGAGGCAGTTGCGAGGGGGAAGGGTGTGCTTTGTACTTCTCTGAAGAGGATTAGAAATGAGTATGTTTTCCAAGCCTTAGGGGATGTTTGTTTCTTTCCTTTCATTCCATCCCAGATTTTCGTCTCGACCATTTCATGAGTCATTCCTGACTGTAACATTTGGTCCATATCAGCTGGGGGGATCTGTACTTGAGGGCATCAAACAAACCTTGGGCCTTTTTTTACAAAACATGATGCAGCATTATCAGTCACTGGGCCGTCATGAAATACTATATGGACATTAAATAATCATCAGCTATACAACTGATTAGAAAAAGGTTTCATGTACCGTCAAGGTCGCCCTTTGACTGCAGCTGACCAATGATCTCCATATCAATTTCCTATGTGAGCAAGCCATCAATGTTTTATCAGAGCCTTTTTAGCAACTCTCAGGCTCATGAAATTACAATGTGCTTACAACCTTTTTCTGGAGCGCACTTGTTTGTGTACTGGTATAAAGAACAACAAAGTGAGCTTTTCACTTTCAATAAGAAATGCTTTACTTCCCTGTGTATTTCAGCTGTCGGTTGTCCCTAAATCCCTTCTGAAGAAAAACTACTCTAGGGCAGATATGAGATGACAAGATTCGCTGCGACAGTTGGAACCAATTAGCTTTAAGATGCGGCAGCTCTCTGGAGAGAGCCACCAAGCATATCTCACATTATCCACCGCATAAAGTCAGTTAATGCTGTGCTGACTGTTGAAGAAAAGGGCCATCGTTTATTCAACAAGTTAGTTAGAGATGCCTTTGGAGCCAGGGAGAGTGCTCATTATCTGTTGCATAGGCACCCCTTTTTTTTTTTTTAAGTCAGGGGAAAACACCTAAAGGCTAATTAAACAGAAGGAGGTATATAAATGAGGAAGTGTAACACCAATTTTTGAGGTTTGATCATAAACCTGCACAAAGAATGTGATAGAAAAGTTTCAAACTCAAACATGTTAAAACAGATAAACTGACTGCTTAGCATAACATTTCACAATAACAGGCAGAAAGCATTTGAGTGTAGAATATCTTAATGCATGGGTTCTTACAATAAATAAATCTAAAACTGCTGTTTCAAATTGCTGCACAGAAAAGACTAGTATAAAAATGAAACTGCCAACAAACCTGTAAAAAACGCTGTGATGCTTATGCCACACTGATGGGTGGCATGCTATTGCTGCCACACATGTAATAAATAAAAATGAAAGTATGGGAGAGGTACGATGAAAACAATGAACACAGAAGAGAAAACAAAATGTATTTGTGTAGACCTCACAGAGAAGCAACAAGTAGTAAATGCAAAATCCACAATAAATTGAATAGCTTCGAAAAATATAGATCCTAAAACAGAACCGTGAACAGAACAAAGAAGTCCACAGATGTTGTTTGCTATATGTTAAGGGTGGTGGGGAATGCGTTGTCTCACATGTACATACACACCTGTGTGTAGCCTGTTATGCGTATCGAGGTATAATGACCGTGACGCCACTGGGGGGCGGCTTCAAACTTATGTGCTTTCGGGTCTGGTTTCAAATGTAATCAGTTTTGTGGCCACTTTGTTACGATGGTAGCCCGAACATACAAAGAGGATTATCATTTACACCCTCAAACCCAGCTTCATCAGGACGGGGACTGAGGGATTATGATGAAGAAGATTCTCTGGTCTGATGAGACCAAAATTGAAATTTTTGCTTCAATTAATTCTAAGCGGTATTTGTGGAGAAAACCAGGCACTGTTCATCAAATGCCCAATACAATCCAAACAGTGAAACATGGTGGAGGCAGTATTATGCTATGGGGTTGTTTTTCCAGCTACAGGGACAGGATGAATGGTTGCAATTGAAGGAAAGATGAATGCGGCCAAGAACAGAGATATCCTGGATAAAAAAAACTCTTCCAGAGTAAGCAGGAACTCAGACTGGGCTGAAGGTTCACCTTCCAACAAGACAATGACCCCAAGCACACAGCTAAAATAACAAAGGAGTGGCTTGGAACAAACACTGTGACCATTCTTGACTGGCCCAGCCAGGGCCTGACCTACAATTGAGCATCTCTGTAGAGACCTGAAAATGGCTGTCCACCAGCACACAGCATCCAACAGGAGAGAACTGGAAAAATCAAATTCAGACTAGATGACTAAATCATTCACATATGAAATGACCTATTTGTAACTCAAATTGATCATCATTTTCTTCCAAAGAACCAAGACTATAATTTAAAAGGTCTTCGAAAACTACACCGCTTCAGACACACTCGAGCATGTTTAAGATACCCAATTTTTAGCAACTGCAGTAATATCATAACTATATTATATTGCTGATTATTTTCTTCTTACTGAAGCAGATAGGATGGCAATAAAAACAGTTCTACATTCACAGTAACAAGTCAGTCCTTCTTAAGAAGAATCCATAAATGGATTATTATCCCAGAGACCAGGAGTCAAGCAGTTTAGCTAAATTGTTGCTGTTGCTTAAATCAAACGTTGATAGACTGTGTGGTCTGAACAATCAATAATGCAGCTTCCAGTGAGAATGCAGTACTGTCATCATGCCTTTATCTCCTGTCTCTGGGGCCCCCCTGTGGCCTTATGAGACACTTTCTGTCCTCAGTCTTCTGTGTGTGAAGAGTGTGAGCACCAACACACTGGGAACATCTAAACCTCACATTTTCATCCCTTTACCCCACAGGCAGCAGCTCCGCCTCAACATTTCAAGAAGGTTCAGCTTCTTATTTTGACAGCATGTCAAGTGTGATGTTAGAGAAACGCTGAACGCTTCTGCCTGTATTTGACAAAAATGATATGATGAAAGACAAACTACCTCTTCATCCAGATTGATGTAAATAAGCAGGTTTTTCCACTCTCTTTATGGCATATTGATTTGTTTGTCAGTGTCTGAGTGCAGAGAGAGTGTGGAAGATAATACAGAGGAGCAGAGAGGACTACCTAGCTTCTTTTTTGTTCGCATTAAAAACATTTCACTAAAAATGAAAAAGCAAGTTTATGCATATCTTATGAAAGATAAAAGCAGGTGAGAGCATTGCTGTGGGGCAGCTGCAGTAATTTATGTATCGGTCTTATGACATCATTTACTGTTTTGTCCGTAACTATAACAACAAGTATAAATATAAAATCCATCATTTTGAGGTCCTTATTTCGTAGAAAGCACATTTTACAATAAGGAAAATCAGGAAGATACAGTTTTTAATTTCTTTCATGTGTCCTTTGAGCTTAGTGCTAAAATGAAAATACTTCGTTAAGGTAAATTATAAGCAGAAAGAGCCAAAACATTTACACTGGCCTGCTAAATGAAAATGTGTTTACCCCAAAAGAAAGATAAATATATGAAAAAGTCTTTCTTACATAACATGTCTTTCTCTCATCTTTGCCAGAGCTAAATTAGAACTCAGAAATAATGAGAGCATACATTCATGAAAATACTCCTGCAGGTAAGCACCTGTTTGAGCTTGTCCTTGTTATCATGCAAACAGTTTGTGGAAGAAAGAAACATTTTCTGAATAATCTGCTAAACACAAGGAACAATATGGTTTCTGTCTTACATTGATCTTTTAGTTATTTTGGCAAAAGGGCTCCACAGTGCTATGTGCCAGAGCAGTGGTAGCCCATTTTCCTTCACTATTTTAGGTAAAAAATTGTTGTTGTTTTTTTTCAATCAATTCTAGGAACAGAAAATTCAATATTATATTAGGCAGCTGAAAATCACGATGTATCACCAAATCGATTTTTCCCCACACCTCTATTCATTTACCTATCAGATAGGGAAGAATGAAGCAAAAAGGAAGTTTGTCTGTTTGTTTTTGTTACGCCTAGGAATAAATTGTTGCTTGCCACTTTTAAATCAAACCCTGTAAACATTAAGTAATCATAACATTGAGTAGTCAAGGTTGAGGTCAGTTCGTAATTGATCTTGGGCCGTCTAGATGGTTCCTCATTGAGAGGTAGCTCAGAAAAAATATTCAAAGAAAATATTCAAGAAAAAAAAAAAATGAAAAGAAAGATCGTGTAGAATGACTTGAAAATTAATTTAAATCAGGAGTCTCCATGCTGGTCCTTAAGATCTACTGCCCTGCAGGTTTTTACATGGGCCTCTGCTCCGACACAGCTGAATCAAATGAATGGCTCGTTACCAGGCCTTTGCCAAATTGATAGCATGCTGAAGAAGTAACTTAATCATTTGGGTTTGCTCTGGATCAGAGCAGAGATGTATCTAAAATCTGCAGGACAGCAGGACTTGAGGACCAGGGTTGGAGACCTCTGGTTTAAATGAATCACTTTTCCTTGTGTTGGTCCCAAACTAGAAACAGCATTTTGGTTAACCAGAGGTTGGGACTCGATTCGCATGACTTGGATTTGGGTTAAACTCAAGTCATACATTTTACAACTTTAGAATTGATTTGAAACAATTCTAAAAGACTAGGGAGTTGAACCTGCTTACTTGAAAGGACTTGATTTTTGACCTAAGATCTAACGACTAAAACAGATATTATTCAAAATGTAGGCATCATCAAATTATTTCCTTCATCCCATATTAACAAAAGCAGACAATTTCTTTGTCTTTAAGTTAAAAAAACATTTGCAAGTTTTTATTTTCTTTTGGGTTTGAGTAGATTTGTTGTTAAACTGAACATTTCCATCTCTTTAATGTTATAAGAGTCTCTACAATTACTTTCATTGAGGCATCCAGATAAGTCATATTGATTACTGTATTTTTAGATCATGTGAAAATAAAGATGTCATACACAGAATGTCAAGTTATTTAGGCAAAACTTCCAAATATTTTGAAAAAAATCGAATCTACACCCTATACTTTTAGATCATTTGGAACAGACATGTTGGATTTTCTTTTCAAAAGTCTAAAACGGAAAAGATTACTTTCATGTTCAGCTTTAATTTTTTTGCTTTTAAATAGCCAACATTTTGACCTTCATTTATCTCCTCATAAGCCCTGTAAATAACCATCATCATTTTGTGAATTCACTTTTTTTTTAAACACAGGCAGTGAGTTAGTATTGTGAAGTGCTTATTACTAAAGGTGAATTATAAAGACAATTTCCAATAATAACCTTGGCAATAAAATCAAAATAGCTACAAAGAAATTGTAAAACTATCCCATTATATAGCAAGTACTCTATGAATATGTGATTTTATTTTTAGTAGAGGTAGTAAAAGTGCAGCTTTGATTTATATTAAATATTTGGGAGTACTTTAAAACATTTTTTTCCAAGGTTATTATATTGCAATATTCCTACATACACCATTGCCTTACAGCCATGCTAAGCTTTTTTCCATCCATTGTGGACTAATTGTTCTAGAGTGCATGCACAGAAGTGGATTTCTTCCACCCTTAAATCAACATTCAGTCTTAGAATAGGAAAGAATGGGTATTAAATTCTAGAAATCTTCCATCATGGATGAAATATGTTTTAAGGAATGTGCTCATTGAACTATATAGGCCTGGATATGGCCAAGCATGAATTCCAAAGCAATTATTCAGCAAGTTTTTCAACCTGAAGTAAGTAACATTTTACAGTGATGAGTCTGTCGGGACCATTACATCCATGTGGTCGTAATTTATGGAAACGGTTATTTCATTTGTGACCTTTCACATAGAAAAATGCCACATGTCTAAGGGCTCTCTGGGGGGTTGAGTTTGAATAATCTGTGCGTGTGTCTGGGTCTATTTCTGTGGATTTGTATGTCATGCTTGCAAAGAAAGTAGATTTCTAGGGAATGTGCTTGAGTGTTTTAAATCAGGCGATATAGTTTCAATAACTGGATATCAACCCAATAATTTAACATATCTTACATAATGTATCAATTTACTCTGCACCTGAAGTCAATTAGTTATAAAAATAATATGATTATTGGAGCTGAGAGAGCTTATGTAAGAAGCTCATATAGATGCTTGCATTATAAAGCACATTTAAGTAAGAACTAATCAAAATTTGAATTTTTGGACCAAATTAACTGGTTAATGATTTAATCACTAATCATATTTAAACCTGTAGGTAATCACTGTGTATACATGTAAGAGAGATCAGGCTACCCATGCATGCAAATGTTGCTACAGATCCCAAATGGTATTCCTTCCACACTTCCATCTAATCCCTGTCTCGCTGCAGAGGCAGCAGATCTGGATATTGGATAAGAACTAACATAGGGTATAGATTCTAGGTATATGGAGCCATGTGTGATGTCAGTTAGACTGATACAAAACCATTTCCTATTCCAATACCTGCATTACACTGGTAAAAACATATCTTATTTCATTGGCAAATAAATAGCAAAAAGAGGGTTAAGGATTAAAGCTATTAACTAGATCTAGCAAGTGACTGATATGAAATAATCACAATATGATGACATGTCAGGAATAAGTCAGCTGACCAGTAGTGCAATGCAACAATTGGGTAAGTGCCATCATTTTATTTCTCAAAACATGATACTGCATGGCTTCTAAGTCTCTTGTGGAGAGTGTGATTTATTCTGCCATGAGTTGGGGAAGCAGCATCAGAGCAATGGGCTTTAAAAAAAGGCGAATAACCTGATAAAGAAGGACAGCTCTGTTCTGTGGACTCATTCAGAACTTCTGGCGTGAATATTCAAAGATGGATTGTTCATGAAATGAAGGGAGTTATGGGGCTGCACGCTCTCTTGCAGCTGGAAGGTTCTGGGTTTGATTTCCAGCCCAGGGTCTTTCTGCATGGAGTTTGCATGTTCTCCCTGTGCATGTGTGGGTTCACTCTGGGTACCCAGGCTTCCTCCCAAAATCCAAATAATGTGACCTGTTAGGTTAATTGGCTTCTCTAAATCATTTTTCGGTATGAGTGTGGAGTGCATGCTTGTATGTCTTTGTGTTGCCAATAGACTGCTGTCAATCAGCACCGCCCCCACCATGGAGGGGGAGAAGATGGATATGGAGAACCCTAAGGATCCACATAATTTGACTTAAATAACTAAGCAAAAAAATTTAACTTTGAACCAATCTGACTGTATGATCTGGTTGAATTTTCTCTCTAAAGTACACGTGTTGTGAATTGGAGCTAAATAAATAAACTGAATTGAACATGAATTGCATTAAAAACCACAGTACCTTCAGTCGGAGGCTTATTTCAGGTATCAAGAGGAAATACTTCCTACATTTAGCCATCAGCATCTAGAACAACTCTATGTATTGAACTGAACTGACCAGAACCCAATAACACACTATTTCACTTTACCTGATATCTCCTCAAAATGAATTTAAAATGTAGAAGAGGCAACATTTTAAAATGTTGTTAGTTTAGATTTGCTTCTTCAGCATTAACACATCAATGTATAGAATGCATAGAAACTTTTAAAATTGGATCTGAAAAACAAATCCCCTAAATGATGTTTTTATAATAATAATAATATTTTGTTAGAATAAAAAGGCTGCTATATTCTCAAGAGTTGTCATTGTGTTGAAGAACTTTCAAAGAAGCCAGAATACAAGAGAATATTCATCAGTCAGATAAGACTTACTTCGAGAAATACTGTTCATTTTTTGGAACCAGTTTCTTCTCATGGTCAGTGCATGCATTGTCTTAGCAGTGAGACAACAAGGTTGAGTTTGTTGACACTAGCTAGATGAGGGCAATAGCTGTTAGAAAAATTAGATGTAATGATGGCAACATAACTGTTGGCTGGGAAGAAATGGAAAGTCACAAACAATACCTCAGAGTTTAGAAAATAAGAACATTAGGAAAAATAAATAAAAAGAAATTAGCAAGGAAGAGTTTAAAACAAGTTTCCTGCTGTTGTATATCAAAGGTTAACTCTGATGTTAATGACAACATTAGTAGCATTAACATCAGATAGCATAACATATTTTTTTTTTATTATAAAGTTATTAAGTTAATGAAGAAAAGGGATAAAACAATTAGATTTACTTATTAGATGTGTTTCATCCCTGTGGTCTTAGTGCATTTTTATATTTTGAAGGATGTAAAGCTAAAATACAGAAAAGGTAAGGCCTAAGAATCGGGATTTGAAATGAGATTTTGCATTAAATCATTCAAAATTGTATTTTATTGTGCACAGTAATGCTGATTACTCAATGTCCCCAAACCAGACATGAGAGGATGACTGTTTTAAAATAAATATTCAAATTAATGATCAAGTTAATAGAATCATCCATCCATCTTCAATCTCGCTTATCCCAAGCAGGGTCACAAGGGTGCTGGTTACCATTTCCAGGTCTCAACACAGAGATAAACAACGATTCACGCACACACTCGGACCTAAGGAGAATTTTGAGCAGCCAATTAACCTAACAGTCATGAGTTTGGACTGTGGAAGGAAGCCAGAGTACCAACGCATGCTCAGGGAGAACATGTAAACTCCATGCAGAGAGACCCCAGGCCGGGAATCGAATCCAGAACCTTCTTGCTACAAGGTAGTAGCACTACCCACTGAGCAGCCCCCCAACAGAATCATCATAAACATATATTTTTTTTAAGACAGTTGTAGTTTTAAAAGAAAAATTGAAATGAGAATACATTTTACAAAAAGGTGAAATTCAGTTTAAAATAGATAATAGACTTTTACTTAAACACTTCAGTCTAAGTCAAACTAAATCTTTCAGCCCTGCACCGATAAAGTTCTGTTAAATATGGGTGATTGATTGTAATTAACCCACGTTTTCAAAACTCTTCTCTTATTTCCATCATCACTCACTGAGTTTTAGCCCCTTTGTCATCAATATCTATAACAGCTCTGGGCATAAAATACAGTGAAAGTCTAGCTAATGGGACAAATCTAATCTGAAAATAGACTGAATGTATAGCATCTAAAATGCTACTAGACAACCAGACATTATGATACTGCCCACACAGAAAATAACAACTGCGATTCATTATATTAAGCTGCTCTAAAATGTAATTTTTAATTTTCTTTATGACAGACAAAAACTATGATCATATTACTATATGCATGTGAGAATTTTCCTGACATGCTGTAGAGGGTAAAGACTATGTGAATTGTAGTATCAGCAAAGACCAGCATCCATGTCACTACACAACAGGAAGGCTCCTATCATACACATAGATTCCAGTGGACAGACACCCACGTACACATGCATAGGCACACCAACATACTGGGCTTCAGTCAGCAATAGAGATCTGCTGAACAAACAAGAAGGGTTTGGCTCTGGTTGACATTGGACAGAGATAAGCATCTAAGTCAAAAGAGACACAAAAGGGAGGCAGACACACAGGGGACTAAACAAAGCTGGAAAAGAGTGGATGGTGTTGCAAGAAATCATGGCTTAAATTAACTAGGAACAGCTATGAAGGATAAGGGTAGAATGAGCAGGTATGTGAGATATTACTTGTAGCATTGGGATCATGGTTTGGAACCAGAAGAGATTCTTTGACTGCACTTCATACAGAATGCTGAAATGATTAACTTGAGGGTATTTGCAAAAAGTTGCTTTAGAAAATGTTCTAGGCAGCTCAAGTTTTTTTAGAGACAAAAAGAGTTTGTTCTAAATATTCCATATGGGAACATCAGTATCAGAATCAAAAGTGTTTATTATTATTATTATTGCATAAAGAGAATAATATATATACCAGACTGGTGCAATTCTCCCTTGTGCTGATAATAATAAAAACATGACCCAAATATACACAAGCCTTATCATAAGAAAATCTAAACTTTATTTCATACATACTGCCAAAGTTAGGATAAGAAAGTGAAACGTATTTCGAGTTCAAGGTTCTGCAAGAATTCCCCATGCTATACTTACTTGTTCTCCATTTTTTTCCAAAGTGTAAGGACACAACAGTGGGCCTTTGTATTCAAGTGCAAATGTGTTGCTTTAGCTAGAATGGAAACATGACCACAGGACTGGCACACATATGTTTCTGATTGGCTTCAATTTTCAAAGCTTAGGTCAAAGGTCAGTCAGGGCCCACCACTTTGTCTAGCACCTAACCTTACCCCTTTGGCTTGTTGTTGGTTTGTCGACCGAGACTAAGCAAGACCCTCTTGAATGTGTTTCCTGTCCCAAGTCCTTGACAACCCTAATGCATCCCCAATGCACTCCTTTAAAAACGTGATTCATCTGATGCAAGATCTTAATGAAAAGATAAATTAAATCCCTCCATATTCCTAGAGACTTGATTTGAAATAAGACACTGAGTGAGAGGGCGGTACAGGAAAGGGATCTATACACCAGGAGAAAAGGGCAGGAAGAAAATCCCTCTTTTTTGCGGAGACTGGTTCTGGATTCTCAGTTACCTCATTGCTTTAAGTAAAAGAGAGAGGGAGTAAGAGAATGCTGTGGCTTTGGCCAGAAAGCCCAAGGGTCTGATCCTAATTAAGGAGCCCCAAAAACATCAAAGACTAACCCCAAACCTTTATCAGTAAGGAGTAGCCCCAATCCCCATGATATTAAAACTGGGCGCCGCTCAGTGTCAAGTTCTGATGCATGAAGACGAGCTCGGTTGACTCAGGGGCTGGAGGACTTAGAGGTCCTTGGGGTCAGTAGAAAGTTAACTTTTGCCCACCTCAGTGCTTTCCTGCTGTTAAAAGAAGCTTTCTGTGGGCAGAAAAAAGCAGGAGACAATGATAACAAGCAGCTGTGGGCTGATCATTTGGGGGGAAGCAGCAGTAGGATGGGTCTAAAGTATTTTAGAATGAAAGGCACAAATTTTTTGAATTAGCAGAACATGGTTCATTTAGAGTTTAAACATTACTCTTATTACACAACTGATACTTATATCTTATACACAACCCATCCTCTTTCACCGGAGAAAGTCTGGAAGCTTTTAAAAGCCCAGTTTCTTCCTGGTATTTCACAGCTGGCTGGGTTATGAACTCGAAAATATGGCATCCGAAATACAACAAGATATTCATATGTAAAGCAAAGGTAGGTCACGTTCCGTTGATCTTTATGTAAACAGCCAAACACAAGTATAATGTGTGTGGCAAAATCTTATGATGGTAATCTCAAATGCACTTCTTTCACAAGGTGCCTAATCAGTGTGATCTAATCATATTCTGGAAAATTGTATAATACATTAAATCAAGTTGGGAACAGTTAAGTCAACTCTCCTGACTTGTTTTGAAACTAACCTGATAGGAAATGTGAACTGCACAGACGTCTACATGTACCAGTCAGCCCTTCTGATCACTGACAGTCATTTCTAACAACGTTCATTATCTTGAGGTAAGCGATTAAAAGAGATATTTGTGTCACCTTTTTTTTCATCGTCACACCTGATGGCAACATATAAGGACGCCATCGTTGACGCGCTGGGGAGCAGAACAGGTATTCAATTAAGCCGCTGCTAGATTTAAACGTTTCACGAGTCCATGACATCAGCTGCAAAACATCTACACCAAATCAATGTATATAGACGTTGGCAAAAGAAAAAAGGATCAATATTAGGGTGAGCTGTCCTTTATATCAAGAGAAACTTCAATATAATGTGAGTTTTAACAAATACATATAAATAAATCTATCATTGAAAAATGCAAATTTTTTAGTAAAGTATTCCACAAAAATAAAGATGATCCGATGGGATAGCAGACGAAACTTAAGTCATTAAATTACATGATATTCTAAGCAAAACAGTAAGTCTATTAAAAAGATCTTTCAGAAAACTGGAACCACTCTCTGAGGTAATCTTACCTGCAAAATTACCATTGAACCTTAAAACGTTGAGTAAACATGCTAATGCTTGCACAAAACCTAACCAAACTGCTCTGCAAATAAAACACCATCAGCAGGCGCACAATATTACTTGTAGCTATGTGTGTTGAGTCAGATATGTCTTTGGAAACTAATCAGAAATGTATTTGTCCCTGCTCTTGTTGGTATGCTTCCAAGTAAACATGATTGAACAAGTAAAATGTTTCTATACAAGTGATTCTTTTGACAGCATTATCAAAAATATATTTGCCTCCCTTTTGAGTCTTTGCTGATGATCAGAAACTCAAGCTTAATTAACAGGGATAGGAAATGAAGATTAATGTGTTACCCTTTCCAAACATTTTCAGAAACATTTATTAGCATTCTTCTTTATCAGTTTGTATATTTGCTCTGTCAAAAAAAGCAGGAAAAATGTGAGTCTGTTGCACTACAGTTGGTAGCATTACACTATCCACTATTTATATTGTTTTTTTAAGGTTAGAAAAAATAGAGCAAAATACATATCTAGCACTATGATAGGAAATAAACATAGCTATGTCTTCTCTGTGTCCTTTTACTACTTTTAAGCTCCCGTCATTTAAATACTATACAGTAAAACATTGTACACCAACTCCCTTTAAGTGGGAATACACTGGCCTCTAAAGCAGCTAACTATGCAAATGTTACCTTTAGAGCAGCCTTATGCATGCTTCATTATGAAGATATATGTAGCCTTAGCAGACTCCACAACAGTATCTTGACACAACAAGAATATTAAAGCCTGAAAACTGCAGAACCAAGCTAAGTGGGTGCTTTTATTCCTTTCAAAATATGAACAATTTTGTTGTTATTAAACTAATCAATTCACGGTCTAACACTTAAAAAAAAACCTGCAGGGTTAAAAATAATAACGTAAAAACCTCCACTAAATGATTCTACACTCAACATAGATTAGAAGATTAGCAGTGAGTCCACCTTGGTGGTCTAAAAGCTGCAGCTGGATGGACTCAAGTCAAAACAGCACAGAAGATAAGAAAAATACTTCAACAACAACATATGTTTTATCTGAAAGTCATGACCCCAAAAAGACCCAAAGTGTTCATTCAATAAACTCCAAATCTGCACTTACTGTTTACAGAATCATCAAGATTGAACACATGAAGTTATGCAGTAACACGACGGATTCCTCTGTGTCATTATGGAAAGATAAAAAAACAAAACAAATCCCAAGATGTGTATTAACATTTAGAAGATAGTTTTCAGTAAAGAACAGGGTTTAAACGTCTGGTAGACATCAGATTTGAATGCATGAATGTTTCTAAGTCTCATATCATGCACCATACATCAGAAAGGTTGGATTAGAGTCATTTTCTTGAGAAAACAGAATATCCTAAAGTGCACAAGACTTGTCCAACACTCCAAATAACTCCTGTGTCCAAAAAGTTGGTGCGCAAGATCAACAAATTATTAATTAGGCAGACAGACAGAATGATTGACTGGAAGAGCCAAAGAGTAAAAGCTTTCAGTAAGCTCGCCAAAATGTCTGATGATGACACCAAGCCGCAGCCATCTCTTACACAACTGCTGGCCTTTGCAGCAGCTCCTGACAGTCGATGCTTCATCATCACAGACTTAAAGACTGTTCATCACATGTACTATTTTATCTTTACTTTAGCCAGATTACCTGTAAGAGCACTTTTGAGCTGACATTAAAGGTGTGTTGAAGGCTAACAGTCTGGGGAATCACTGTGCAGTTCTAATTAGTGACCTTTTTTGAAAAGCTAAATCTAGGTATTTTGAATCTTTTAAAGATCCTGACCACAGTCTTAATACATTGTGTGATTTAATATAAAATACACAGTCCCTATTTGAAGAGATCCTTTGTCTTTAGATTAGAGGGTGGATAAAAGGATCAGCAGCCATTTGCTGATGTCAGCTCCATGTTGCTGTGTTGGTATTTTATAGGCCTTTCAAGGAGCAGAGTGGATTAGCCAAATCTGACTTCAAATATTAAAGGAAGAAGAACAAAACTTGACAATTTTCCCATAAAGAATTTACATTCATTTTATATGACATTTACAAGTGAGTGGTGAAGGTGAGTGTTCATTAATTTGAATTCCAAATGTTGGGAAAACATTAGCAGCCTCGACGTTCAAGTAGAAGAAAATCATACCCAGAGCCTGATGCTGCCATCACTATGTTTCAACAAGAGGATGGTGAGTTTGGTGTGATATTAATCGTCATTTTACCATCAGTCTTAATTTTATTTTTTTTATACATGTGAAAAAATGTAGATCATGCAACCAGGGCATCTTTGTTCAAAAGTTAGCTGTGGCAAATTGGAAACAAGACCATTTTAAAACAATTATGCACCTAGAGCATGTTTTTGCTGATACCAAAAATCTTCTTATTCAGCCCTCCTCTGGATGAACTGTTTTGACTGTCTTCCTGAATGCAACACCCCCACAACCAGCAACCATGACATCAGTGAGACTTTGTAAAGATAGCAGCTAGGAGTGTGGATTAATACATTAGATGGAGGCTGTAACTTGACTGATAAGCTGCTACACACCACTTTGGAGAGCCTATTTCCCCTTATGACATCATCAGGGGGATCATTTCCAAACAGACCATTTTTAGCACACATTAGCAAAGATGTTGAGAGAGGCAGTGAGAAAGGGGAGAGTTTTTTTTTTTCATTTAGACTATAATATTCATACTGTGTAATATGACACCTTTGGTTCCCCCCCACACCCCCACATAAACGTGTGGATGACAAATGGGTCTCCTCATCTCTTCAAATTATAAATTGGCTCTAGGCTGCTAAAGACAATAATTAGCACTTGATTTTGATTCAAGGGTAAAAGTTTAGAGATGAGTGAGCACAAATGTATGCAGCCCTTTTTACATTATTATTTTAAAAACATTTCAGACCAATTTTGTACATTTTTGATCACTACACAATCATGTTCAATCAGACTCAGTGTAGCTCATTTAAAAAGATAATTAAACTTTTATTTGAAGTTTCATTACCGTTTAAGTTTTAAGTCTTAAGTCTTGGTTATATTGTTTTGTTTCCTACCCTGTACCTAACTTGCAATCTGTTGTAGACTTCCCATTATACCTGCACTCTTTGTTTACTGTCATCATCAGACAAAGCCTAGCTTTTGTTCTTAAAAAGAACTTTGATATAAATATAATTTTATTAATTATTAATTAATTTTATCCTCATTTGTAAGTCGCTTTGGAAAAAAGAAACAGCTATTGTTATAAAATAAAAATATTTTCACATTTTTAGGAGGTATGAAAAGTTAAACAAAGCAGTGCAACATCAAAACCTGACACTGCGAGCAGCTGAAAGAGAGGGCTGCTGTATGAACTACAGTTAAAATCTTCTCAGCACTTTCTAAATGTATTCCTCCCACAGCTGCTATGCTGCTACCGCACCCAATCAGTGGCGTCCCATCCACTTACACACAACCGCCCTCCTAAACCTCTCATTTGTCATATTGACAGGACTGGCCTGTGGTTATTGACTGGGAGCAGATTCTCCTCACATTCACAAACGCAGTTATCAAATGAGATACCAAAGCAAAGCGTGTGGAATGCTAAATGAATGCTGTCTAAAGACGTATACTTGCTAAGTGAGGTAAATAATATGCAATAAGGAGGAGCAGTACAGATTAGTTTATGAAAAGTGTTAATATTTTAGGGGTTTTTATTTCTCTATAACTATACTGAAATAGATGTCTAATATTCTTTTCTTTTCCTGTTGGGCTAATCATTCTTCACAAGATTAGTATATATACTGTATATTTTTTTTTCTATTTCCAAGTAAAGTGGCTAGAGTTTAAGATTAGAATGATGGTCTCCCAAAGTCATTAGGTAAGAGGTAGAGTACACATTGGACAGGAGTAACTGGAGATGACCAATGCATAAGTGTTGAAAACATGTAAAATCCAAGCAGAAAGACCCCTGGCAAAGTCATATCCAAAGAGATATTATCAAGATGGAAGCATGCAAAAAGCTGATCAATAATTATAACTGGGTTTGATCATTTTAATACCGATAAAGATTTTTCTTCCATAGTAAAGGGTTTAAATCATTTTTGTACATGCAAATTTGATCAAACTGCAAATAACAACAGGACATGTGTTCGTCCTAAATATATACCCATTTACATCGTAAAGCAGCAAGGTGTGCAATGTCTTAAATCCAAAAAAACTGCCTATATTCAAAAACGGTGGGAATGCCATATTTAAAGTCTGAGACAACATCAACATGTTGAATAAAAATAGTTTTTGGAATTTGGATCTGACTCCAACTCTACTCACGTCTGAATGTGGGATAAAAACTCAGGTGTTGGGGAAAATTATAAAAATGTAATCATATAGTAGGAAGAGGGTAAAATATGTAATCTTTAAAACAGCTCTAATCTCCACCTTTGCCATACTGATGGTGTTTCACGTGTCTCCTCTTGTATTTCCATTGTCTATTTTTCTGGTAAAGTTTATATCTTACTTGATGGAGTAACATGACGGCCATGTCTCATGAAGTGCTAGGTTGGATTTTATTCAATATTATCAATACAGATGGCACACATTACTGCAAAAAAACGAAGAAAGAAATATCAAAATTTTAATTTCATATAGAGAAAAAGTCAACTGAAGTAAGTAGTGAGTGTTATAGTCTTAGACATTGGAGAAGGTCTGATGGAATCAACCTACGGGTAAAAGGAAACCTATTTGTGTGTCCGTTAAAAAAAACTCATTTTTGCCCGGAGTGACTAAGATCTCCTGATCAGTTTGTGAAGTAATTAACCTCTAATAAAAGAGTGTCACCTCATCAGATTGTGGAAGAGAAATAAGCTTTGCAAAACCTTCATTATCAAGCACCACCATACAAGCGCATGTGTGTATGAGCATATCAGCATATACTCTTATATAAATTGGCCAATTTTCTCCCCACACACACACACACACCTATTTGACATTTTCCTTTGAACATGACCTGGCTGCTACATCAAAGGGAGGTTATTTGACTTTTAACTCATGTGTGGCTAAATCCTTTTTTGCACTCAGATTGCTCATTTAGGAAAAAAAAAAGGAAAAAGAAAAAGAATCCTTAATCAGGGAGTGTATCATGGATAGTTAGTGGCTGGGAAGAGCATATGGAGACTGTGATTGCATCCTAAGTCCTTACACCAAGAGACACTGTCTCACATCACTAGTAAAGATGAGCAGCTATTTCCAAACCACATCTTGCGGTGGGATGAATAACAACTCTCTTGGGTGCAATGCAAACCATTTGGGTGTTTTCGTTTTAACCGAGAACATTCTCTTCTATATTTTAACAAACCTTAGATCCTTTATGGTGACTATCAACATCACAGGTTTGTTGGCGGTTTCTCTAGCTGCCTCCATGTGTGACAAAAAAAGGAGGTGATTCCTTTAATCTCTAGTTGCTTTCAGAGCGGACAAACTTCATTATATCCCACTCTCTTAAACCATTGGTGATTTAGTCTTACACTTAAAGCAAGCATCTCTTAGGCAACTTTATCATGCCAGCTTCAGGAAGGATTTCATGCAGGGGAATGGCTTAGAAAAACATAACGACAACAAAGCATCTGTTCCTCCTCCATAGAACCAGCGTCCCACTGCAGGAGACACTGAAGCCTCCAGCAGCGGAAGAATACAGAAGATGACGGATAATTCATCAGGCATGCAAAGCTTTATAAGTCAGAAAGACGGAGATGACGACTCTACCATGATTGATTGTAACCACAAGAACATTCAGCATAAGTCTTACTTCATCTCTGTCCACCCCTGTCGTGTTTCTCATTCTGTTTTTAGTCTTGTAAAAATATTATTCCCACCACCTCCTCTTTATCTTTATTTCCTTAGGTTGCCCTTTATTCAGATTTGCCTTCCTCACTCTTGATGATGGAACAAAATGTCATGTCTTGATGCTGTACATTTATTTTCTGAGCTATAATACAGTATGGATACACTATGAATTAAGTCAGTCACAAATATATGTACCATTGTATCAAAGTGTATTTCACACACACTTTGAAATGTTTTTTTTTAACTAATAAAGCTGTAGATTTAGAAATATGATCTTAAAATCTCATAATAAGCAATAAAACATAACCTCGCTTTATGCATGTCATGTTTTATTAATTTGAGGGAGAAAAAAAATCCCTATTGTGAAGAGATGCCCTTGTGTCTCTTTGCAGGCTCTCCTGATATATGTTCTTTATAAATAAGCCTCAACTTTAATTATTTCTTCTGATTTTGTTTAATTGTATAAAGGTTGTGCCGGCCTGCATAGTTTCAGGTTTAGAAAAGGGCTTTGCACATAGTACATTTTTACATTTATATATATATATATATATATATATATATATATATATATATATATATATATATATATATATATATATATATATATATATATATATATGTATATATATATATATATATATATCCTCCACCAAAACATTTGCACAGCTTGGTAACAAAAATAAGGTTTTCTGACGCTGTCTGCTGAATTGGAAATGTGAGAACTTTGCACCTTTTTTGAAGATCCACTCTGTGGATTCCAACAAGTTTGCACCCTTCTTAAGATAACAGGCCCTTCTAAGGATCAGGCCCTTAAGGTCCTAACATGTCACAAAAAGTTTCAATTCACTGCATGAAACACGATTACTATGATTAAACCTGAATTTAGTAGTATGTCAGATATGTCTAGAGAAACAGCTGATAACGCCCTGTTAGGACACCATCATACTAACTACTGTAATCTTGGATTGGAAAGCTGCATGCTTAATCCTAAATGAATTTTATCTGTCTCTCGATCTGGATCTCTATTCATTTTCCAATTTCCCCATTTTCCCATCAACTACAATTTGAGAAATCTTAAAACCACTAAAAAACTCATCTGAAATGTTTGGACTGTTATTCTCTCCATTCATATTTTGCTTTTTCACCCTTTCGAAGAACACCACTGGAACACACGGCTAATCAACCCAGGAAATATCAGCATGTCAGTGTTCTTTTAAAACGTTTAAAGTTTTGTTTAGAGCTCTAGGGGAACTTGAGCAACCCTTCAGGGATGCATGTTTAATTAATAGTAAAAACAACTGTGTGGTATCTTGGACGGCTTGCTACCATATTTTGGTATTTTAAACCTGTCAGTAACCAGCAGTTTAAATTGCACATAATGCATGGCCCATAAATAGATAAATACTGCAGAAAAATATGACAGTTCGTCCTCATCCTAATTTCTATTTGATTAGCTGTCACAGAGAATTATACGATGCAAACGCAGGTTTTACTTTTAAGGTCTGAATAATAAAGAGCTGGTAAAGAAACTCAAACTGTGTTTACACTTCCAACAAAAATCTCACCATATTCCTAAAACTATCACACAGGGAGATAAGTATGCAAAAAAGCATTAGGTTTATTGCTTTTTCTCCAGGCAGCAACTAAGGAAGTGAGAATATTTCAACAAAAGAGAGGCAAAAGAAAACCTAGATGCAATGTAAAATGAAATACCAAGCAAAATGTTCCACCCACTTATAAAGAAAAGCTGTCTAGATTTGTTGACATAAGCAGTAAATATTGTTGGAAACCTGAGATAAAGAACACCACAGTTTAGACTTCAGCTGATCCTGATCTTATTCTGTTATCAGACTAGATTGTGTGTGAATGACTGCAACTCCAAGATGCCATAAATACAGCATGTAGTCTGCACTGATATGAAAGTTACCCAAATGTCTTTAGTGATGAACTGCCAGGAGCATTATGTAGCGTTATTATTCAATTAGGTACGCAAATGCTCTGTCTGCACTGATAAAGATTCTTTCCTCCTCGATTAGCTAAACTGACATCTGAATGACCACATTTCTGATAAATCCAGCTAGTTATTATGTGATCAGTCGATGTGTGACCAATAACCTCTATGCCCCAAATGGTCACTTTATTGAGAGGATGAGGGGAAAATACCTAAAAGCATACCTAAAATAATGTACATCCCTTATCCTGACACAGTAGGAAAATCGGAGTATAAAAAAGGGGAGTACTTCAAAAGTGGAACATGCTAAAGAGATGTGACAAAGTTGATTTTTTTAAACATTGATAGTAAACAGCACTGGCAGTCATAAGTATGTGCTTTATTTTATTTTTATTTTTTGACAATTTACATGAACATTTAATTACAGAGCATCAGCTGAACAGAGTCTGGTGAAGGTTGTCTGAGACATTCCTTTTTTAAATATGCAAATAATCCAGAACTCTAAAATTAACAACAGTAAAAATGCGTAAACGTTTTTAGGACTCATACCATTCCAAATCAGCACTGTATCAGCAGTGAGCATCTGTACTTTTTGGAGTATTGGTATTTTTGATAACCATAAAAAAAACTAATCAAGAAATATGAATAAAAATTTACAAGATGATAATTTATTAAAATAAGATATAGATTTTTTGTTTTGTTTAAGAAAATCATTCAAAAAAAAAAAACGGTCCCGGAAAAAATAAATTACCTTAAAAAAAACAGTAAACCAGCATAACTGTTAGCAGGTGTAAAAGTCTGACTCATTACAGAAAACACCTGATTTCAGTCATTGATTAAAAGTTTGCTCCACAAAATTTTAGTTCAGGGGCTCCATCAGGCTTCTTTACTTATTTTCATATATTAGTATATGCCTATACCTGGCCAATAGAGGGCACTATGTTTATTGAATATGTTTATTCAAGGGGCCATCTATCCATCAGGGTTGCGGTGGGGTCTGTGCCTATCTCCGGCAGCCTGTGGGCAAAAGGCAGGGTACACCCTGGACAGCTATGTTACATTTAAATGATTGTATCAGCATTAAATAACTAAGAATCAGGCAGTATGCTACAGTAAGAACCAACGAACAACACCATGAATTGTTCTCATGATCATGTTTTATAAGCATGTGCATCAGAACTGAAGAAGATCAAGAAACTGAAACCTGACCCCATGTCACCTGCCACTAAGCAGCAGGGGAAAGGACTGGCTGAGTCAGAATGTGTGGTTGGCTGCTGAAGCTGCTGTTGTGTTCTTGCAGACATAAACCCCACATTGCCTGCATACAATGTGAGTTTAACCTACACACAGCATCAGCACTTCTACCCTGTGCAATCAAAACGAATCTTACTGACCCACTAAGTTACATATTATGCATTATATATATATATATATATATATATATATATATATATATATATATATATATATATATATATATATATATATATATATATATATATATATATATATATATAGAACACATGATGATAAATTGTCACAAATGCTTTGGTTATAAACTTTTGTGACTATTGTGAGCGTGTGTGTAGGTGTGTGTGTGCGTACGTCCCACATACACAAATAAAAACAACAAAAATCACACAAAGGAATGAAAATTGTCTTCTGAAGAGATTTTTAGTAAATGCAATTTTCCAACTATATCCTGGCTTACTTGTTCTGTCACTCAATCTGTCACTATGGAGATGAGCTCATTTTCCTTCCCCATTCTGCAGTACACGGCAACATCAGCAAGCATAGCTGTGTGATGTCTAATATGAAAAAGATCAAACCATCTTTGAACATTTTTTTTGTCTTCTGTGGTTGATATACTGTGGTCCTGGTTTATTCATCCTCAAAAGAAGATGTCTATATTTTCAAGTGATTCTTAAAATGTTCTCAAGGTCAAGATGAAGTATAAGCCCCGTTATATTCATTGATAGGGAGTCTCACCCAAGAGGGAAAACTTTGCAGCATCTTAGAAAGGGCAACTGCCATTGATGCCAAAACCTGGTGAATTACTTGCTCAAAAAATTGTGGTATTTACAATAATATAATTAGTAATTAGTCAGCCTACAAATATATATTACACTCTTTATTTATTTATTTTTTGTGTATGTGTGTGTGTGTGTGTGTGGGGGGGGGGGGGGGGGGGGGGGGGGGTCCGTAAACACTACATTCCTGTAAATAGAAATGACAATACAAATAGAAATGACAATACAAAAAAAGTATATTTAAACTTCTTTAAATATTCAGTCATGGCATTAAGACGGGCATGAGCTGTATGATTTTTTTATCTGCGGTACTAAGGCAGACGTGTGGTTTTTGGACATTTAGTGAAAGCAGTCGGATTACATCAGAGCATTGGGCAGTAAAGTGTAAGAACAGATATCGCGAGCATGAACTTTTAAACCCTGCGGTTTTGTCGTAAAGTCTGAGCTGTAGCTGACTACTACATGGTTGAAAGGATTGTTCACTGTAGACTGCTGTAAAAAGTTACTCTGGGTCACATGACCCCTTCAGTGACAGATCCAACCTGCTGAAGTTACATAGCTGAGTGTTTGCAAAGGGCAACCCTCATAGAGCACCAATATGTACCAAGTGCTGTATGTCAGGTAATCTCAAATTAAGTTAATATTTGGATATTTTTAACTTTTCATCCCTGCTAATACACACACTGAACTATAAATATTCTTCAAATTTCTTCGAAGAAAATGTAATGTGTAGGCTAAATGCAAATGCTTTCCAAACTTTTCATGTTGGGCACCCTTTGATTCAAAGGAAAGTTTTGTGAAGCCCTCCAACCACCGTTTTAAATACTTAGCAAAGAAATATTAGCTGCAGTAAAGAAAATTGCAATCACATAAACTGCAATGTCTCCACTTTAAAACTAACACTTTCAAAGTCTGATTAATTCACATTGCAATTAATATATCAGTTTTATTTTCCTCTAAAAATTGGTAATCTATTTAGTTAATATCTACCGATCCCCTCCAGGGAGCGCACACCCTTCTTTGGGGACCACTTAGCCACACTAAACTAAAAAAGCACTTTAAAACTTGGAGAGAAAAAAATTACAAAGTATAACATGGTAAATTATTATGGAAGAAATCTGTTTTTTTTTTAAAAGAGAGAGATAAGGAAACAAGTGCATTGATAAAACTACAGTGTCATGATCTTGGCGCTGATGGTTGACTTAATTGCTCATTTCATTTACCTGTCTAACTCTGTCCTGTTCACATCACTGCTTATCTGATCCACCTGTATCTACTTAAACTCCTTGGTCCCAGCTATCAGTGCCAGATTATTTTTGAGCCTTTGGTGAGAGTTTTTCTAGCATAACTTATTGTGTTCTGATTGTTCTGATCCTGGCCCGTTTAGCTTTTGGAACTTTGAGCTTCCCTGTCCTGATCTGTTTTCCTGCCTGTCTTCTGACATCTGCTAGATTCTACTGTGGACTGAATCTGATCTGCCTCTTGACTTCACCTTTTTATTATCTTGTCTTCCATCATCTTTCTGGCTCTGATCTCCTGCCAGTTATGCAGCCTTTTAGGCTACGTTCACACTGCAGGCCTTGATGTTCAATTCCAATTTTTTTGTGAAATCCGACTTTTTCACGTTGCCGTTCATATTTCCAAATATATGCGACTTGTATGTGATCTCCTGTGTGAACTGCAGTCATACAACGAAGTGTCCCGCATGCGCAGTAGTGGACGCAATGACGTCACAGGCCAGCATGCTCTTTTTTCCGCAAGTAAACATGGATGGTAGTGCCGGAGCGCATCTAGCGGTCTTTTCCATCCATAAAAACACAATCTTTTCAATGGTTCTTGTTTTTCTTGCCGCTTCTGACGCATAATAGTGACCTTTGTCAGGTATTAATGACATTCAGTCATGCGTTCACACGCAGGTCGCACTTGAAAAGATCAGATTCGTATCGGATTCAGGACCACATAGCCAAGTGGCCTGGGTCGGATTGGAAAAAATCGGATCTGTGCTGTTCAGAATGCCATGAAAAGATCAGATCCAGGTCGCATATGGGCAAAAAAAAATCGGATTTGGGTCACTTCAGGCTGCAGTGTGAACGTAGCCTTAGGCTTCAGTGTCTGGAACTCTCTGCCAGCATCTGCTGTGTCTTGTCGGACTGAACTGTAAAACCAGGTTAGTGACTCACGCATTCATAATCATCCTCTCTCAGATTATCGTGGTCACTAACCTGTGTTTCTCTCCTTCAGAGGTTCCTGCATTAGACGCCCTAGCCGCTGCTACTGCAGATCCACAGCCCGTTGCTTAAAGAAAACGCTTTTTAAAGGGGAATTTGTTTTTTTATTTACATTGGGCCCTTGATTTTACGTTATTACATCATGTTTTACTCACCCATATGAGTTTTGTGTCATTTGGAGCTGTTCTGAAGATATTCCGTAGGTTATATCCAAGTAACCTCCTCCTATGGGCAAACAACTTGAAGGGACAAACTAAACTGTTCATAATTTATTCGTTATGGTACAGCAGCATTCATAACATGTAGGCGAATCATTGTCCCCCAGACATCCGCGGTTATATTTTTTATATTTATATCTTTTAAAAACAAAGCGGCACGTGTATGACGTCTGACGTATGACGAACTGGAGGTTGTTTTTTTTTTTTTTACTTTATTTAACCAATGTACATTACACCACCCGGCTACGCTCTACCTCTTATATATTCTGCTAGCAAATCTGAATCGTTAAATTCCATATCGACAGCGAGATCATCTGTGGTAGTAGCACTAGACATCTTCCAGTCATGTGAGTAAAAATAGCAGCAGTTCAGCTGACAGGACAAGAAGGATGAACAGTAGGCGGCGCACGCGGATGACGTCATACACACGCCGCTTTGTTTTTAAAAAATAGAAATATAAAAAATATAACCGCGGCCGTCTGGGGGACGGTGATTCGCCTACATGTTATGAATGCCGGGCGTACCATAAAGAATAAATTGTGAACAGTTTAGTTTCTATCTTCAAGTCGTTGCCCATAGGAAGACATTACTTGGATATAACCAAACGGAATATCTTCAGAACGGCTCCAAATGACACAGAACTCATATGGGTGAGTAGAACAGGATGCGATAATGTAAAATCAAGGGACAAATGTAAAAATAACAGTGTTCCCCTTTAAGTTATGCCACTGTCTGCCTTGCCTGAATTCCGGGTCCCTCTGTTCTGAGTCATTACATACAGAGGCTGAACTGCCTTGCAGTGGAAAAGATGCAGTCAACTATTAGCAGGGAAGCACTAGAAACCCCCAATTAATAACTATAGAACTATACTAAATGAATCTAAACCCTTACATTGTTCTATAATTATGAGTTATGAAACTATAAAGACATTAATACATATTTTTAATAACAGTTTGGAAATGTAGAATCAGGTGGAAAAACCTCCATCACATCAGACAATATGCTGAGGCTATATATGTCACCTTAAAAATGTGGTTTAAGTTAGGTAATAGAAATATATATATATTTATATTATTTGTATATAAATGACAAGACCTGACCTCCCACATATCCATAGTTTTTATTTCTACTTGTTCACAATGTTTTTTTTTTTTTTTTTTTTTTTTTTTTTTTGGGGGGGGGGGGGGGTTGCTCAGGGGAAACAGAAATGACAGAACAGTCTTTGGTTGATTGTAATTTATCATCACATCCTCAGTTTGTTTTTCAATATAATCAAATTTCTAGTAGCTTGTGATTGAGAAACAGGGAGCAACTAAAGCCTAAAACTATGGATTTTTAAAATAAATTCTGTGTAAACATCATAAATACAATGCATAATAAAGTTAGGGCTCAAAAAACATGCCATGAAGTATCAGTGATAATCTACAGTATGGTTTTAGTCAGCAGCAAATGAGACGTATGAAAGTTTCTACAGATCTACACATATTAGGGAGCGGAAAAGAAAACCATTTCATCTCAAAGTCTTAAATTTTCCTTACTTGTAAATTTGGGGCTTTCTTTGTGCTCACTGGGAGGAAGGTCCGCAAACTGCACCCGGTGTCCAGACATACTGGCCGTTTGAAAGTAGATCCTCTCCGTAAACTTTCCCAGCTGGTCAGTGCGTCCTGGCGCGTGGGGATCTTCCACGGAGAACCGCACGCTGCAGGAGAGAGTCTGCGTTTGTCGGTGACTTTCTTTCTCCCTATGCGCTGATTCAGAGCCTGCAACAGCCCCACTGCAGAGAAACCGGCTGCTCTCACCTGCCTCCTTCTGCTCCGCTCAGCCCGCCTGCTTGTTTATGGAGGAAACGCAGGCGCCACATAGAGCCTCTCTATCCTCCCGCATTAGACAGAAGACTCAAACTTTCTTCTATAAGCCTATGACTGCATTATTGCGCCACTACTGTAAAAAATATGATTCTAATAACATAATACAGTTCAATAAGCGGCAGGTCTAATACACACCGGCCATCGGCCATAATAATGAAAGCACTAATGTTATTGGAAGGTTATTTAAAGGAGAACTTAAGATTTTTCAACTTTAAATGGAAAAACGCAATATATTCATAAATGCATCACTTCAAAAAATATTTCATTTGAACTTTTTTTTTAAATAACTCGCATTAGAGGCTCTGATCATCCCTAAACTTGAACAAAAATTAAAAATACTGGATGCATTATTTAGACGTTCGGGTAATTTTGGAAATAGTATCAGAGTCTACAGTGCCATCTTTTGGCCGAAAAGCAGAACTGTATTTTTTTCTTTTCTTTTTTTTCTCTTTTTTTTTCTGGCATTGTGGTAGTTTTTGTTGGAGGAAATAAAAGAATAAAGAGTAATTTCCTGTTCTCTGAATAATTTACTGAAACAAACCATAGCTGAGGTATTTCTGGAAATCCTTCCAACGACTTTGTAAAAATAGACTGGAATGTGCTGCAGTTAGACTGAGGTATTCTTTTTTTTCTTTTTTTTTTGCTCTCTTTTGAAAGTTATTCTTTTGCAAACTTTTTTTTTGTTGTTGCAAATCCTCACTGGGATGATGATTGATTTGATTAATGGCTATAGAATACTTGCCCTTCCGTTTTTCATTTGGAGAAGATCCTTGTTTTATTGTAAAATTGCATTACCTTCATCATCGTTTTCTGTACATAAATCCTTGGGATTATATATTCTACCTTTACATTTATATTGTTGTACATTTGTCATTTAGTCACATTAAACCTGCTACTCTATTCCTTAATAAGATGTTATATTTGCTTTTACAAATACAACAGCAGCTGAAGCTTTAGGCGTGTTTAGCTTTTCACTAAAACATCAGTGTTTGTGGTCATTATGTTAGTGGTTATAACTTCCAACATAAACAATGAGGATAATAAATTTACAATTTGTTTTTTAGTTCTACTCTAAGTTGATTAGTTGGCTGAAGTCAACAAGATTTTATTCCCATAAAATCAAGAGTGTAATGATTACTTCTGGCATTGCTCTATCAGTCCTAACTTGATTCAACTGTGGTCAAGCACAATTTTGAACAGAAAGACGCTCAGGCAATACAAATAAGAGTAAGTTGGAGAAATAAAACTGTGGACATAATTCAAAATAAAAGTGAAGTCCATTTGTCTTATTTTATTCAGAAGTAATCCAAAAACATGAAATTGTTTACATTAATACAAATCACTGGGAATAAATGACAATAAGTTAAATTCCAACAATTATGTTGGGACTAGGCATGGACAGGATACTAGTATGATGGTAAAACGAGATTTGTACTAAAATGTACAATCTAACATTCTTAGAGTTTATAATTGGTAGAATGAGATACCGGATAAAGTGCTGGAGTTACTGGAATTTTCTCCAGGTGTGTTAAAGTAGTGCAGCTAACTGTTGGTGCAACTCTCGTGGTCAGCTATGACTAAAGGAAAACTACTAAACTTGTCACTTGCTAAAAAAGAAAGGAATTTGTAGTTTGGGTTATTTCAGATTAAAGAATAGAACAAATTGTCACAAGCTAGAAACTACAAACTCCCTTAGAATAAGTAATTAGTGCATATTAGCTCTAAAACTAACGCCAAATTCAGCTAGTATAAGTCTCTATTTTAAACATGTCTCTAAAGACTGTAAATAATAAAACATAAATAAAAATGGTTATACCTGTAATATTTTGCTTGAATAGCATTAGGAATACATTACTGCTTTAAGTAAAACCAATTAGATTATATTTAATTATATCTAATTAACACTATATCTAGTGCTTTTGTGCTAATGCTTTGCTAGGGGATAAAACAAAGAGAATTCCACCCTATGCCTAGTTGGAACTTTTGTGCTAAGAAAAGAAAAAGGAGATTCTACAAAATGCATAAAAAGTGGCAGAAATGCAATAAAGATTTCAATGTATTTCAAAAATAGGTTTTAAAACATTTCACTTTAAAATCTCATGCTTTCCTGATTCAAATAGGCAGTTTTCTGAGGAGTCTTTGGGAACATTTTGGATTTATTTGTGTACGTGAGATCCTAATATTTGGAATGTGAAATATAACAGTCTTTGTTGTTGTCTTAACAAACTTAGATCAGCTTAATTTTAAAATCAGCCTTGCATTTTACCAAGACTTCAATTTAAAGTTAGCTGCAGCTAAAAAGGTAGTAAAGTTGCCTTTTTTTAATGAATGAGAGTACATACAGTCAGAAAGTCAAAAATCAAAGCGATAATGGATAAACTGTAAAAATCAAGTCATAGTGCAGCAAATAAAAGACAAAGCAAGTCATCTAGAAATAAAATCACTGCAATCATTAAATATTAGTTTTTGTCCTTTGAATAGAAAATAATATAAAACATTTTCCTAAACTTTTCTTTTCCTCTACTCATTCAGACCTAGAAATGACAAATTCCAAAGCAAATTCCAGACTGCAGGGAACCCACTTTCAAATATATGGCAACTGCTACACAACATATGTCAGAGAAATCCAACTGGTCAGCCAAACAAAAGGCTAATAAATTCCTTAAACTTCAAGAAAACAAACTCAAATATTCACTCAGATCAACATAACTAAAATCTTCCAAAAAACAGCCATACATCCTTTCAAACTCCAATCCTGGAGTTCTTGTAAATAGAAAACTCAAGTCTGTGCACTGCACATACATTTAAGCCAAGAAATCTTACAAAAATAAGTTAAAGCAGGTAGAAACAAAATAAGTCTATCTTTCCTTCTGTAACAAAATATGTCCACTGTTACACAGTATTAAATTCAAACAGAACCGTTTTGTTCAAGGTACATCTTAGACAGCGAGGCCGCCATTGATTTCGCCAGTTCCTCGTCCCGCTTCCTTTGCATCTGCGATCGTCGACACCAGTCCTCGTACTCCGGATTGGGGAGGCGCTTATCCAGGACAACATCGTAGTGACCGTTGCTGAGCCAGCTGAGCCAGATTGCAGGTTTGGAGGCATCCTCCTCCCCGAGATAGTGCACCATGGTGGATACTGTGGCACTGTCCAGGCTGCCGCCAGTTGTAAGGTGGATATTGACATTCAGCATTTGGCTCATGGCTAGCAGCTCCGGATACCCGGCCCATGCCCCGTCTTGTGCCGCATTGATCAAGAACTCCCCGACGTCCCCCTCGATGATGGGGATGAACTCGTCGAGGTGGTCAGCGATGTGGTGCACGGTCTGCTCCCGCAGCTCCCCATGCTTGGCCTGGTCCCCGTATGTCGCCTTACACACGGCTCTGTATAGGCAGTTGCCATCTGGAATGATGTGGTACCTGTACTTGCGCCTATCCTGGAGGTATTTGTTCTGCCTCTCCACCTCGGCCAGGTAGCGGGTAACCTTATCGTTGATGCACCCCGTTTCTTGGCATCTCTGTGGCTGAGATTCTTGCAGGACGCTGAGCTCAAATGCCTTCTCCTTGTTAAAGTCTTTACTGGATGAACCAACGGGAGACATTTCTTCTATGTCAACCAGAGGAAATCCATTCCTTCTAGAAGATGTTTGTGAAGCAGCTTCTGGTTGATATGAATTCCTCACTGTCCCATTGATATTGTTGCTCCTGAAAACATGATTACCTGGAAACATCTCACCAGTCCCATTAGGCACATGATCCATCCCCACCACCGTTATATCTGAATCACAGTCATTGTAGAGCTGATTCTCACTTCTTTGCAGCTTGTTATTGGGCTCCTTTAGGATGTGAACTGGCACAGACCTCTCCACTCCATCGGGTCTACGGATTATTATCTCCGCCGTAGATGTGAAGTGAACCGGCCTCACCGATGAGGCTTCATAACAGGAAAGGGCTGGCATGTTTGGCTCACCCCTGTCGGTAGATGAAGTTGCGCGCACTTGAAGTTGTCCGTCGACCTCAGAGGAACTTTGCGCGGCCCCTTTGGAGCGCTCAGCCGCCGGGGACAGAGTGACAGTGACTTTCCCGGACCTAGACGCCCTCGGATAGTGTGTGAGAACGCTGTTGTACAGCTGCATGTTTGAACGGCAGTCCTTTATAGCGAGAGAAGCGGCAGGGCCGTTACGAAAACATGACAACAGCAGCTAAAAAATACACGCAGCCCCGTGTCATCGGCAACAACAGCAGGGAGTTGTGAGGAATGTCTCCATGGCCCCCAGTCCTGTTATCAGCGGAGCGCAGAGACGACGACACGCTCCAGTTTGGGCCCCTTGCGTCATTTACTGAGAGGGGGGGTGCCTCCCTAATTTTAGATTTCAAACTGCAACCCGAGCCTGCTGGTTAAAAACTGTGCAGCAAGATTCAACTATATGGACTTCCCTTTTAGATCTTTCAAAATAAAATGGCATTTTACGCAGCAATTACTGGAAAAAACCCAAATCTAGATAAGCCATTTTTTTCTTAAAATAAGTGCATTTGTTCTTGGATTGAGGAGGTAAAAGAGACATTTTGCCAATGGAACAAGACAATTTACACTTTAAATAAGAAAACACAATTGCATTGTCTAATTTCAAGTGTATATTATCTAATGATCTTATTTTAAGTGTAAAAATACTCATCCTGTTGGCAAACTATCTAACTTACCTACTCAAAGTAATAGTACATACACTTAATTTAGGAAATTTTAACTTATTTCGAGATTGTTTTTCCAGTGTGGGTTGTTTACAAGCCGATTTCTTATTTCTTCTACAATAATCAACTCCTAAAAGATTTAAGTTGCAAAAACAACCCTACACTTTGTGATACACATAAAATGCATGCATGGAAGGGGCTCTCTTTTAGCAGTTTATTCTAAACTAGTTGAAAAAATGTCATTTATATCATCATTTGTGTTTAGATACAAAAAAAGGACATTTCTGTCCAATAGATTTGTTGCTGTTTTTTCCTGCAGCTGAATGTTTTAGGTCGCTAACCATGAAAACTGATACAAAACCAATAAATGGACTGCTTTTTAGATAAAGATTTTATTTTTAAATTAGGGCTTTATTTAAGGGGCTTGTGTAAAAAAATGTTATCACCCCAGAAGAATAGCACATCTCATATGTTTCATATAATTAAGTTTACAGAACAAAGGCACAGAGACATAGCTTATTTTAAATAGTGGAAATAATTATTTTGGGATGCATTTAAGTATATGTAAGCAATAGGTCCAGAGTAAACAAATTGTATTTTCTCTCTCGTGTTTTGTATTAGATGTAACAATTTATTAATAATGTTTGAAAGAATGAAGCAATAAGATCAATCTAAACAGGGAAATTAAAATAGTTATACTAATTACAAAGATATCTACTTTTGGTGATTGGTAAGTTGTTAACAAATGACCAAAGCGCTATAAATGTAAATAAACTATTTTATTTTGAAATTTATTTTATTTTGCTTCCTTGGTTCTTGTGTCGATAGTGTACACTATAGCCCGTTTTTTTTTTTTTTTTCTTTCAAAAATTTAAACATGCCAAGAAAGTAAAATAAATAAATAATTAAAAAAGCAAGGAAAAAAAACAGCTCTACTGTCTGATTCTAAGGCTTTAAAGCAAGACAAGAAAAACATTTGCAAAACTGGTTTCTCAAACCCAGATATGGTGATAATTTCCGCACATTCAACTTTCAAATTCAGTCACAAATAATCTTATGAGATATACCCATAGTTATAAAAAGATATTTTATATTTTTTTAATAAAAAACAGACCCAACAAATATAAGACTAAACAAACCACAATTACTATTATAAAGTATTAATCATTAATAATAGTTATTTATTATATTATTATGCATTTTTTCAGTTTGATTCATAAACCACCTACTGTTAGTCACATTTAAATGCGTAAATGACAGTAGACTGCAAGCCTTTGATATGACAACCATGATCACATGCCTATATTTAACACCAGGACTGTCAGAGCTTCTGGAAATTACTAGAAGTGTGGCTGCTTGATTTAGCCTTTACCTCATAGTTATGCAGTTACTATTCAAGCTGTAAAGGATCTACTTAATGTATATGATATACAAGGTAGGGTAATAGGTCTGTGGAATATATGTATGTTCTGTCCATGGTTATTTTCTTCTTTTTTTTAATAGCTGTTTTGTTTAAAATTGAAAGACGTGTTATTTTTGTTTTGAAACTGATTTAGACCAGAAAAAAAGTACAATGTGGGATATGAGTAGAAGAAGACTAGAACTTAGACTTGACTTAGAAATAAAAGTGATGAAAGACAACTAGTAGGACCAATAAGATTATTTGAAGACCACATTGTCAGGTCTCATTATCTTTCCTTTCCTTTAGAACTGCTACCTAAAAAATATCCCCACAGATTGATGATTCCACCACCATCATGTTTTACAGTAGGGATGTAAAATTCCAATTTTAATCATGTCTGATCAGGAAACCTTTATCTACATGTTTGCATTGCCCTCTATCACATAAGAAAAAACAATTAGACTTCAAAGAAAGCATTTTCTTTGACAATAGCCTTCTTTTTGTCGCTCTATAATAGAGGTCAGCTTTATGAAATGTTGGATATTTGTCTTATCTGTCAAAAGATTCTCCCACCTGAGCTGTGATACTTGGAAGCTGCGGCATAATTAGGGCCCCATTGCGGTTTCTCCAACTAAATGTCACCTTACAGTACTTTGTGTAGATGGACAGCCATGTCTTGGTATGTTTCTATATTTGGAAGGTGTATTGAGCAGTGCACCATTTCATCTTAAAAGCTTTGGATATAAATATATGTTTCATAATCATACCCTGCTCTAAACATCTCCAAAAATAACAGACCTTCTGAAATTAAATAAAACAAAGCTGACCTCTATTTACTAATTAAGTGACTCCTGAAGGCAATGGATCTAAATCAAATATAATACAAAGGACTAGTTTAAAGATGGGTAAATAAAAATGCATCCCATGTTATTTTTTTTTTATAATTTTGGCAATATATTTCTTGAAAGCCCTTCCGTCCTCTTCCCAAATAATGCTTATTTATGTTAGTCTGAAATTATGATAATTACTGGCAGTGACTTTAAAAATATGGAAAAGTGAAAAATGTTTGGAAACATATGCAAGACACTGTATTAGACGTTTTGTTCAAAATCCCTAAGCCAGTAACATATCTACGTACAGCAGTGTAAATGTTTTTTTTTTCCTTATCTTTTTTTTTTTTTTTTTAGTTAAAACATGTCTCTTCGTTTTTTTTTGTTTTTTTTCCTTTTCTTTTTAAAGTGTCCAGCTACTACCCGGATATTGATTTCAGGATGCACAGCAGCGTGTCAACCACCAGAGGGAGCCAGAGGATCTAAAACTTTTTCCCCCCCACGCCGCATTCTAATATTAATTACAACGGTAACCACTAGAGGGCGACATTTAAGCCTGAAAGACGGACCCAGAGCAGTTGTTTGGAACAAATTCATGCAAACAGCCACAGCAGCTGTCGCAGGGTTGTGCAGCGCATACAAATGAATAACATCGATCGTTTCCCTCCCCATCGCTGTCCTTGTTTTTGGCTTTAGTATCCTGGACTGACGCACTATAACCTACAGACGCTGCAAGGAGGGTCAATTTGTCACTACTTAACAACTATATACTAGAAGTATAATAACTTAATTTAAGAAGGGGGACGCACCAAAAATGGGGATAGCAATAGGAATCCCTCAATGTAAAAACGTAGATCATAAAGCGTGGCGATAAATCTGTAAAAAAAAAAAAAAAAAAATGTATTCCCAAAGGCAGCGTTTGTTTCAATCATTTACTGCCACTAGGTCCGCAATGCTCCACCAGCCTGTTGTTTTGTTTTCATTCCGGACGCCCCGCCCCCTCAGAGGAAAACATAAAAATAAACAAACACGCCACCTCATCATCAAAGCTCTGTTTAATGTTATATGCATTTAAAGGGGAATCTGTTGCAGCTAAAGCCTTTAAAGAAACTGAACGCATTGGTGTCAGTGGAACGAGCCATGCTGATGTCAGAGGTTTGCTTCCCCACGCAGCTCAACATGGTGGGAGGATCTCTGTGCATTGAGTCACGCAGCTGTCAAAGATAGCTGTCACCCACTTCCACGATCAAACACACACTGAGTCAACGAGGAAAGGGGCTTTGAGAGCAGAAAGGACGGAGAGGTCTCAGGTAAACCCCCAAGGCTATCGCTTTTTCTCTTTTTTTTTTTTAATAAAGCCTCCCTAAAAGGACCTGAGAAAAAAGGAAATAAACATTTTCTATTTTTATTTTATTTTTTTAAAGAAACTTGATGAATAAGGATTTCTTTCCCTGGGATACACGCTGAACGGAGGAAAAGAGACATAAGTGGGCTTTTTTTCCCTAGCAGAGATGAAGACGAAAAAGGGTAAGTGGGATGTTTTGGATCAGATTGTTGTGGTGTGAGAAAATCAGCAGAATCCTTCCTTCTCCATATGCAAACCATGCAGTCCATTGTTTCCTTCCCTGACATGACAGGGGGCTTTTCTTCCACCATGTGCTGGCGCGGTGTCAAAAGTCGATCCGCTTGTTTTTCCACTCACCTTTTAGGATAACGTTACACGTGTTTTTATGCCACTTTTGTTTATATGTTTAAAAAAATCCTCCTGCGTTTAAGCGGATTTAACGACTTTTTTTTTTTTTTTTTGTGTAAACTGAAGAAAACAAAAACAAAAAAACGTTTAAACTTCAAACAAAGATACAAAGTCATTTTTTCCTTCCCTTTCTGTTTCGGTAGCTGTCGCTGATATGCGGCTGAGTGGATGATATAAGCCCAAGTTGCTGGGAACCATTGTTTGTGTTTGTGACGTTTTCACAACGTGCTTTCTTTTATTTGAATCGACACATTGGAGCGTTTCTCTCTTAAAGTGACATAATTAAACGTGGGGAACCAGAAAGCAGGCTCGTGTTTATCCTGACCTCATTGTTGGGAAGTTTCGTGGACCTCGTGGCGCGGCTCATTCACGCAGACACACAATAGAAACCCTCTCACCAGTTGGTTTAAACTTACAAAAGAAAAACCTGCGACTTCATTGTGCTTGGACACTTTTTCTGCTCGCTGTGGTTAGTTGTAACTTTTAGAAAGGTGTTGAGCTCTCCATAAGGCATATTTTAGCGAGTGGAAACTTTTCAGTGGGGTACAAAGAAGCACGCAGCCCTTGGGTTCTTTTGTTTAGTCTGGAGACGCTGATTTGCAACAGGTCTCCCCTCCCCCTTTCCCCTCTCCTCCAGCCTACGTAATTACCTCATCCTGTTGGGAACTTTCTTGCTCTTTTCACTACTTTGTGTTTCTTAGACCTGTAGCTGAACAGAGGCGTAACCAGAATATTCTTATAAGGGTGTCCAGGCAATAACTAATGTAGCTACACTGAGGGGTGACACCAGAACTTGTTCCAACAGGAAAATTTACACGCAAAACTTCCATATTTTCTAAAATAAAGACTAATTATACTTTTCTACAACCTTTGCTAACAAATAGACGCATAAATTTAAACATCAATCGTCATAATCCACGGTGTAACGACACAACAATTGGCCCCCAAGGCAACATTATCTGGGTGGGCCCCATACGAAGTAAAACACTCTGGATTACCCATAATTCCAAGTCGTAGTGTAAAAAAATAAAATACTCAAATACATTGTTTTTTTAAGACCTTTATTATTTGTACCATGTTATATGAGTGTATTTTTTACCAACCGTCTAATGAACTATACACAGTTATGAACATAGTAATTAAAAGTACCACTGTCTGCTTTGTTGTTGGTGTCGTGTTTTAAACGGCTCATCATCATGTTGAAATCTGCCATGTGTTGGGGTATAAATAAGGTCCAGTCAGTCACCTTACAATCAGGTGGGTTTTAAGAAGAATTTTTCGCACCATTACGTCTGCAATCAGACGTCCCAATCCACAATTGCGAAGTGGGCCTGCCAGGTGTCAGTAACGGGGCCCCTAATAGGTCGGGGGCCCCTAAGTAACTGCAGTCTGCGCTTAATAATATTTACGCCATTGTTCGTAATTTCTAGATAAAAGGTAGAGTGGATAAAACTCAGTTTTGAGTTCTGGGGCATACATCAATGATCATTGTCATTACTTACTTGATTCAATACATATTCTGCATAAAATTTATATTTACAAGCACTAATATCTACATAAATCGATTATTTGATAAGTTTTTATTCAAATTGTTGTTTATCTTTGATTTCACTGAAAACTACTAGATGACTTGCAGACAGATAATTTTCTATTTTCCCCATATAAGACAAAATCTAGTTCTGAAAAGAGCATGAATTCTGTACTTATCTTTGATGTTAGTATATTGATGTGTATAATTAACCAGAATAAAAACTCGAGAGTATTACTGCTGCCACCATCTGTATTAGACGGGGGGGGAATGGTAGGGGTGGCCACCCCTAGCCCCCCATCTAGCTCCGCCCCTGTAGCTCAAAGTTTTTTTTTGTTTTGTTTTTTTCCCCCAAAAGTGCACTCAAATAACTTCAGGTGTAAATATTAATCAGAATAAATCATATCTGAATGGCAGAACTTTTTAAAAAGTAAGTATTTCTTCCAGAAGACGATAATTTTAGTGTTCAATCTGCTTCTAGGCAGGGGTTTCATATCAATATAAAAGTTTTTAAAATGTCCACTTACCATTCTTACAGTTATTAGAATGAGATGCCACACAGTGTTAAAGTGACAGAAATTTTCTTGAAGGTACAGAGGATGATGTTCTTTTTCCGGGTGGATCGTCAAAATAAGTGGTCCTCCCACCTGTCAATCATTCTGGTGATATGTTTACATAAGGCCGTCCTACATGCCCGTCCCCATTTTTACTCACCAGTGGTGAGTCTGACAGGGTGGAAAAATTGCTAATCTTCTTTTGGAAAGTCAGCTTGTATGAGCGATGGAAGCAGCAACTTTTAAACAGAGAAATGGGCTTGTGCATGCTCTTGGGTATTAAACATGCATTCAATAAGAGTTCCCTCTCTGGAGCAGGTACAGGGTAGTGCATGTTTTTTGGAGAGGGCATATCTTCTCAAAAATTCACACAAACTTCTCTATTATACCTTTAAGCCTTGTGGACCAAAACGCAGTGCCCCTCCCCAAGCTGTTGCTGCAAACTCTGGTCTGTTGGCTGAAATGTATTTCTCCCTAATTTAAAGGAAATATACATTTATGTGTTGAGCTTTGAATATGTTCCAGGGTTGGAGTTTAGCAAAATCTTGCTTAAGCCTCAAGGATTTGTAGTCCTATGAATTATATTATTTTTAGTTTTTAATATATGGGTTTTTACAAACCATATACTAAATAGGATTAGCACAACAAACTTAACATTGTTATAACTGGTCTTTTTTTTAGTGACTGTTTCATGTCATTTGCATGGTTTAGTATAGTTACTGTAGCATTTCTGTCCTTTTTTTCTACACCTTAAGATGATATTGTGTTTCTGAAGCAGTAAAAAAAAAAAAAAAAAGACACATAGTTTGGCACACAAATATTTCAAGGTGATGTACTTAACAAGAATACTTAATCTCTCCATCAGCCTTTGCTGATTTGCTTATATAAAATAAACATTGTATAATAGCTAAGCTGGCTTTTGCCCAGAGGCCACATCATCTGAAACTTTTCCCTTTAACAGACTTGTTGTAGAAACTACTGAAGCATCCCCAATCATTCCTATTAAGTCTATAAAGGTAGGAACTTTAACAGATATTAACTGATAGTGTTGGCATATCTACTGCAGTAGTTTTGAATAAAAGCGATTATATAAAATTTGTTTCAAAAGGTTTAAAAGTGAAAATAAATCTTTTCACTTTATTTTTCTTTGAGAGTCTTATACTACCCTGTGACTGTAGAACAGGAGAAATGTCTAACTTCTTTTTACTTTTGAAAACAGAACATCTACACGCACTGAAAGACAAGAAGAAGCCCCATACTGACCTAAGATGATATAAATGAATAAAAGCTCTTGTAGCAAAGTTATTCCTGGAAAAGGAAGGAAGGGGTTAGGTTTATTACTTAACGCCATGGTGGTGGCCGTGTTGATATGCCGCTGTTATGATGATTTAAAAGTCCCAAACCGCTGTTTTATTATGACTAACGTTGAAAGTGAAGCGTCTAATCTTCAAAGTCAGCATCCCACTTTAATATTCATTTCCGACCAGTTTGGATCGTTTAAGGCACATTTTTTTTTTCTTTTTTTGTGACACAGCATCAAACCAGTCTTTGTGACGTCCCCCCTTTCCTTCATCTCTCCCCCTCCCCTTTTCTCCTAACACCCTCCCTCCTTTGCTTCTTATATGAATCACATGGCTGAACTTGACAGCTCGCTTCTGACACATCAGCTGCCTTCCAGCAGACTTGATGAAAATGGGATAGGCCCTTCCTTTTTCCTGTCTTGTCCTAATGTGCTCTCCTTCTCTGGTTTCAGGTCTGGCGATGCTGTCGGGGAGCGAGACGGACGACGAGGATAGCGTCGATGCCCCTCTGGACCTGTCCTCTAGTGCTGGGAGCAACGGTAAACGGAAACGGAGAGGCAACCTGCCCAAAGAGTCAGTCCAGATCCTCAGGGATTGGCTGTATGAGCACCGTTACAATGCTTACCCCTCAGAGCAGGAGAAGGCCCTTCTCTCCAAACAAACTCAGCTCTCCACGTTGCAGGTATGATGTGGAGACACATAAAATGACCTAAGATTTTCTGCCTGTAAACAATTACAGTAAGAGAAAAAAAACCCACCAGTGTAAATCTGAGGAGGAAATGAGCAGGAGCTTGACTCATATCCTGTCAAGATGGTAAACGCAGCACTTCAACAGTGAATTGAGGGTCATCCAAACCAGCTCTACGTTGCAACATGAAAAAGTATATGAGGCAACGTGAAGAAACTCACTGCCTGTGAGTGCTGAGGGTTTGGCTGAGAGACATTGGACAGGAATTTCCCTCCCTCCAGCCGCGTTCCATCCCAGCTGTCTGGGAACAATGCACAGTCATTTACATACTTAGAGTTACTGGCCTCCCTGAGCCAGTTACAACTAGCCTGAAGGGGCAAACAAAAAGGGGGTGGGACAACCGTCATTAGGGCTGTAACAAAGGAGATATTGAAAGCTGTTAAAATCATAGTTAACGATTCTGGATGTTAATTCCTAAGCAGTAAATAAATTACCTAAACATAACTCCTTGACTTCATTTATGATTCAGCAAAATTGGTTTGTTGCTAAGACTGAAGCTTTATTCATATCAAAGGTTGGCTGGTTATTTAGATCCAGGCCGATGATTATTTATGCTTGAAATGGAGCCAGAAGGTGGCGTGTAACCAGAGATCTTCCCAATATTGATTTTAATGTGCAAAGAAGAATAAATAAATAAAATGTTTTTTTATATAAATGATTAATTTCAGAATTTTACACCTATTTAACTCTACATCTGACACTTCAAGTAAATAGGCATTACATGCTCTATTTTAAGTGCGTTTCAGACAGGAAGATTAATCGCGCTTGTAAACAACTTCACAATATCAACATGAAAAAGAAAACATTTAAAGGTTAAAAAACCCCACCTGAGTAAGGTCATTATTTAAATTTTTTTTTTAAATAGGCCAAATGTGGCACATCTTTTCATTTATCACGTTCCCCGTCAGACAAGCAAGAGGTTATCAGGAAGTATGAATTCTGACCGTTAAGGTGTTTTCAATATGGCAAAAAGGAAAGGTAGTGAAAGTTACTGGAAATAAAAGTTTGCTTCTGATGGTAAACATATGTCTAAACAAGTGGCACTATTCAACCTCTGCTGTTCCCGTTGTTTTAAGACACACACGGTGAAGAGAAGTACAAAATATATAACTTGTGATGCCAACAGCATTCTTGCTTAGAATAAAAAACAGTTTGCAGAAGTTGTCCTATTTTACTATTACAGAAGGTGTGTCTTGTGAAGTTGGATATTTTAGTGTGACAGTTAACCAAATAGTGTCACTTTCTAATTTGGGGATTTTTTTCCGTCTTGTTTTTCCAGGTGTGTAACTGGTTCATCAATGCACGGCGGCGGCTCCTCCCAGAGATGCTGAGAAAAGATGGAAAAGACCCCAACCAGTTCACCATCTCCAGGAAAGGCAGCAAAACGAGTGATAGTTTCTCAGACAGCTCCCAGTCCCCAAAACATAGCAGTCCCGCTGCGGTCGCCGAGGAGGCTTGCGACAAACGCATCCTCCACCCCTCCAGCTTTGATCCCAGCATTCCCAGTGTCCTGAGGAAGCCTGTGTCTCCCTCAGTGTCCTCTCCGGTCTCCTCGTCTCCCTCTCTTGGCCTCATTCCAAATCGTCCCTCTGTCATCTGTCACACCACTGTCACCACAGCCATGCAGGCCAGCCCGACAGCCTCCCACCCTTCACTGCCAGGGATGAACTGTGACAGGGCGGCCGAGCTGCTGCAGTCCATGCCGGCTCAAGCCGCGTTCCGCTGCCGGGATGAAGGGCCACTAAGCGCCACCACCACCATCCTTGGCACCAGCATGGAAGGCAACCTAAGCCCCCGCAGCGGTCTGTTCAACACCCCTCCCCCAACCCCTCCAGACCTCACACAGGACTTCAGCGGCTTTCAGCTCCTGGTGGACGTGGCTCTTAAACGGGCTGCAGAGATGGAGCTGCAGGCCAAGCAGCTGGTGTCCTAAAGGAGGGAAAGGAGACTGACTTTGAGTCTCCAATGTGGATTTTCTTTTCTGCACGCAAGAGAGAACAAACCTACACAAAAGGCTGATCATTTCTACTTTTGGTATACCAGTCGACATGATGAGGATGTATTTGTTTTTTTGTTGTTTTTTTTCTAAAGACTCTATCAAGGTGCCTTGGCTGTAAGTTTAGTCATTTCATATACTTGCATATGTATCTACATGTGTATTTTATTTGCACACAATGACCAAAAACCTTATCAAAGAAATGCTGCCTATCTTTATGTCTTTGACGTGTACCGAATATTGAGGTAGAGGGATGAGGCAAGAGTTGGGTGATTCAGATGGGCTGCGTCCACACACTTTGACGGTTAAAAACATTTCAGAGTTCCTGATTTGCTCTGCCTCGTTTGTTTGCACACTAAAGGCAGAAAAAAAAGGTCATCTCATTGTCTTACACTTTGCTCTTGGCATCCATCAATGAAAAAAAAACGTATTCACTACTGTAGTTAATGTTTAACTGTTTTCATACGTATAGTTATGATTTTGTCATTTACTTTTAGCTATTTTAAAACCAACTGTTTTTCTTTATAATCGTATTTTCATACCAAGGGATGTTTTCAGATGTCAAATGTAGCAGGTTCTTAGACTGAGCCTTTACCCCCCCCACCATCACTCAGAGGAAAATGATGGCCAGTGGACTGTATAACTATAAACACTACATATTTGCCGTTAAACAAACTGAAAAAGATACATTTTCTTTCTTTTGAAATCACCAAAAACAAGCATTTGCTTGCTTCTAATAGGATCATGTGTACAGTTAATGTGACACACTGCCACATGATGTGATTTCTTTTTCATACTGTGCAATGTTTGTGACAAGATGCCGTCACATGGGATTCAAATAAAGTTTTGTTTTTTTCTACATCTTGAGGGTTTTCTTTTATAAAAAAAAAATTATTAGCTTAATTAACTAATTACTATGCCTTAAAAGGAAATTTCAGGAAATTTTGCGAGTAAGGCGTTGCTTTTTGTCTGAAGCATTGATTTTAATGATATTGGCTTAAAGTAAATAAAAACTTTAAATATTTGGAAATTTAAATGAAAGAGACACAATTATAGATGTAAGAAAAAAAACACGTATATAAACCTGTGGGAAAAAAAAAAAAAAAATATATATATATATATATATATATATATATATATATATATATATATATATATATATATATATATATATATATATATATATATATATATATATATATATATATATATATATATATATATATATATATATATATATATATATATATATATAAACCAGAGAAAGCTGACTTGACATTTGTCCTGCAGGGATTTAACACCTCCCGGATAAACCATAAACGGTCAATTCGGAGGACAGCTGGTTGCTCCAGCTGAGCAGTATCCGAGCATATTACCACACTGCACTCAGTTATTCATTTAAACATTAAATGCCAACAAACCCTGCAAAAAGTGGTCACAAAATATGTAAAAAAATTAAATAAAATGTGTTTATTTGCCAGTAATTTGAGCAGGTAAATACGATGATCCGCCAATCGGAGTGAGCATTGTTGCCTTTAATATAAAATACATATTTTGCACTAGAAATAAGATTGAGTTGTGTCATCTTATTTTAATCATAAATCATCCTATCCATTGACACTTTTTCTCCTGCTTAAATCTAACTAAATTGTATTTTAATTTTTACAGTTTAGAAGATCAAAAATTCAATAAAACTTTTAAATCTGAGGGTTTTACAGTTTGAACTGAATTGATAAAATAAACCAATCCTTTGAGATGTGCCTATATAGTGAGAAGCAAACACGTGAGTCAATTTGTTCTCATCAAACAAAATTTCTAAAATAAGGGTTAAGTTAAACTCCATTTTTACAGTGCTTTAATTTCAAAGCAGACAGCTACCTTGGCTGAAAGTCAAAGTTTTTGATTATCATTGAAAGAAATTAAGTAGTCAACCTCCTGCTGCCAGGAGGTTGACTACCGGCCTTTTTACATATACATACAAATTGGAGTCATATTATGATGGTAGGAGGAGTCTTTGTCTTACCCAGAATAGTTTCTTTATCTTCTGGGATCAACAAATCTTGACTGAAAATTGGGGACATCCTTGGAGCCATCTACTATATGCTTATAGCCATTTAACAGAACCTCACTTCAAAAATCTTTCAACAATTCCTTTAACATGTGCTTAAACTCCTGTAAACCCAATTCAAATGTAACGATTACATTTATTTTTATGCCTTTAGGATAAGCAGAGGGCTTTGAGTTCAAATGTTCCGTAAAGAAATGCAACACAAGAAGACAGAAACAGTTTAGTACTCTCATTCTTTCCACTGGCATTCCTGGGTGTGAGAGGTTTTACAATGACTCCTGTGAATTAGCATAATCCTGCATAAATTAGCACAGGGGAAACAGCAGACGTCAACAGTTTCATGTCAGCAGGGGTTGGTGTGTCTGCATCTCTTTATAGATCATGATTGAGGCAGAAAGACAGGCAATCACCATTCTGGTCTTCCTATTAACCTAAAGATTTGCTCAAAAGGTTTTATATAAGTAGCCAGCATCTTAGATGTAGTAACTTTCTATTGGTTTGTTTGTTTCACACTCTAAAGTCAGAATATGTGAGTTTGAGATAAGAACAACAACAAAATCCCCAAACCTTACTACCAGCTTACAAAGTCAGCAAACCAGGGATCAACATCCAAGATGGCTGCTCTGCACAAACAACATTGTCAATCATCTGAACTGTGGTGTGAAAGGCCGAAGTTAGCTCTAAGTGCGAGAGGAACCAAGGCCAAAATTGACTTTCACTACCTTAAGAAAATTCCAATCAAACACACAATCATCTTCTTCTTACATCTCTTTTTTTTAGGGTTGGAAACTATTAATTCCGTAAAAATTCAAAAAATATCCACTGGACTTGGTTTTCAAGATTTGAAGACGTTTCGCCACCTCTCCAGGAAGCTTTCTCAATTCAAAATTACTATTTTGAAACTATTAATAAACTTGTAAACCATCATCCCGTTTTACACAGAGTGCTTATTAAGTGAAATCAAACACCTATCAGAATAAGTAAGTTTTCATTTTTTTTCCTGTAAATTTTAAACAGATCTAACCTTAACCCCCCCCCCCCCCAAAAAACTATGCCATTAATACTTTCCACTGTCCAATATGTTTTTTATGGGACGTCACGGTTTTAAACTACTTCCATCTTTAGAATAATTCACCACAGATTTCTCAGTAAATATCTCTCAACAGGAATAATAGCAAAGGTGTTAAGTTTTCCTAAGTAGTCCTCACATGAATCCCTTTTAAAGATATTGTTTTAACCAAACATTATGCAAAAAATATAGCTTCAACATCCTAATGGCTTACAAAAAACAAAAAATGTTCTTTCACTGGTTATGTGTAATATTAAACTAAAAATATATTTTAGTGTCCCAACAGCACAACTGTACACATAGCAAAAAACGAGCAATAAATGTACAAGAAAACAAATTAGTTTTTCCATACATATTTTTTCGATTTCGATAGATTAGATATGAGATTTTAATAAGATTAAAATGAAGTTTGGAGTTGATATAATATAAAACTGTGAAAAGGACAGCAGCAAATACTCAACTTATAAATAATAGTGAAATCACCATTTTGCATACTGATAGTATGCAAGCTAGAAGGTTTTTAAATCTCATGTTTTTTTAGTTATAATTTAGTTTTTTAATAGTTTATGACAGAGTCTGAGGGATTATTATAAAGTATTAAAGATTAAAACAGACCTTTAAGCAGAATAATAAAAACCCACCAACTTAGACTTTTGCATGGGATGCATAGAAACAAAACATCCTCTCATAACCAGCACAACGCAAACTCCTAACCCTGACCCTGACCGATGAGACCAGCCTACCCTACTTCCCATTATGGCTGATGTGTGAATGATAAATCACCAGAAGCTGCTCTGTGTACAGGAGCATCAAGGCTAAACGGAGCCCAAAAGTGCCGTTTAATTATGGGGATCTGCCCCTGCGGAAGGGGAAACGCCCCAAAAATGCCTACTAATCTGCTTAATTATATTGCAATTGAAAACACATGTTTAGACAGCGAAAAAAGAAATGAAACACAATAAAATAAGAGCAATGACTCTTTACTTTAATGCTGATAAGAGCTTATACATGTGCCATAACATCAACAATGTAGTAACATAATTACAAAATGTATATCTGCCTTATATGTTATTCATGTGGTTTAGTTTACATATACAAAGGGAGACATTCATTTATGTACAAATACTGATCTCTCCAACCACAGGTGTACCTCAAATTAGATTATCGAAAAGTTTCTTAACTTCAGCAACTTAATCCTAAAAGTGAAACTTAATTTACGACATACAGTGATATTTAAAGCTGTTTTTTCCCTCGTAACTTTAATCATTATATCTTACAGCTATTACAACCATAATTTAAATGAAGTTTGGGCAACATTAAAGGGCAATGCTAAAGGCATAGCATTGCTCTGAAGAAATGTTGGTTTTATTTATTTGTAGGTGGAATATAAAGTTAATACAAAATGAAATAATAAATAATCAAATAATGAAAAGGTACTGATACAGAGCTAGAAAGCCCCAACAGGCAAACAGAGTGGCTTTTCCAGAAAACAGATCTTTGCTTCAAACAGAATTGCAGAAGCCAGTTATGCTGCTCTCTTTACCTCTAAAGAGTAACTCACCCCAAAATATTTTTTTTGGCAGATACATTGTATAAGGCTGGCCTAGGGTTGCTATGCAAGTGTTAGTACTACAGTAGCTACAACCGTTAGATTAATCTGTTACTTAATGCTTTAATTAGGGGTGTCATTATCGATCGGTATTAATATCGGTCCAATATTAGCTAAAAAAAATATCGGATTATTTCAGCCAGCATCCAAAATTTCCAATACTTTCATGCGGAGCTTTCATGTTAGAAACACTCTGCCTCCTTTTAAAGTTTCTGTATCCAAATGGTTAATATCACATGGTTTAATTGTTGTTATACAGATTTTTGTTGCCTTTTGTTCTTCGTTTTTGTAATATCACTTGATCAAACATGTTCTGAAATTCTTTGATGTAAAATAAGTAAGCACGTATGATTCATGCTAATTTTGTATTGGGTCAATTCACATAGCTGTAGTATCAGTATGGTATCAGAAATGAAAAAAGTACATCTCTTGCTTTCATTAGCGGTACATGCTATCGTCGTAGCATTTAAATGAAACTTAATGCTCCGTCAAACGTCTCTCAGAATTTAGACTCCTAGGAACTTTCACTTCTCTTAATCTTTAACAGTCTTTGAAATATTAACTTCATACCAATGTTTAAAATAACAAACAGGCATAAAAAGCCAATATAAATGGAGTTTTGACCAACACTATTTTTGAGAAGAGCTAAATTGCTAAAATAGATTCCTGTTAAATAATATTGCATCAAAGTTGTGAAAAGGCAAAAACAAAAGAAACGGTACAGCAAATGTGCACAAGAACAAAAGTGTACATTTAAGATGACTGAGGAGAAAAGCCTGTGAAAATATTTTATGACAATGTTGTCGATGTGCTTTATTTGTCAGAAGACCTGCTGCATCTAATCGCCATAAATAAAAAGAAAAAAAACTGATGATGATGACATCAATCATCCTATTCTTAAAGCAACTTGGATATCTTTGAAACATAAGCCGAGAGAAAGGCTGTCCAACTCAAAGACATGCCAGATTGCCTCAGAATTTCCTGCAAAAGATCCTCTGGCCAATTATAAACATATTGTGATGTATAAGGATAATGTTTCAGAAGTCACAGGACTTGGAATCAAAAGGAATCTTTTTATATTAGTTTCGTTTTTTGCTCCAATTTGCTGAAAATCTAAAGATCGGGCTTCCAGGTTATAATCATGACAATGACCAGCAATAAAAAACTTAGCGTATCACTGTATGTGTAATGAATCTTTAAGTTTCACTTCTTATACAGAATTAATTAAATAAGTTCAGTTTTTAAGGATGTTTAAATTCATTGAGATCCAGATGCTTCAAAAGTTCAACATTCTGGTTTCGGTCTCCCTGTTACTTCAACATGGCTATACTGATATGTTTTAATAATATACATAGATAGAATATCTTTTACTAGACATTTAATGCAAACACAACTTTAAAAGTTAAAAAAAAAACTAAACAAAACAAAGGGCTTGATTTAACCAATGTGCCGTCCATCAGCTAAAGGAAATACAAATTGGATGTAGGAGTACATAATGTACATACGGTAATAAAATTTAAGGTAGCTGTTCAATAAGGTAAAAGAGCAGAATAAACAGGATCCCTGCTTATTCAATGGCACAAACATTGTCAGATCAATACTAAAAACTAAATTAAATTTGACTTTCTGCTATTCTATAATCTAAAATAAATAAAATGACAATAGGCCAGATCAGGATTGTCTCCACATTCAAGCAGCTAATAGAAATGCGTTATTACACTTGGAGAATGTTGGGTCAACTTTTTCAAACAGAGAAATTATTTATAATGTGTCGGAACGACTTTTACATTTATGGGGGATATTCCTGATGAGGAGGCTTATATACAATAAGAAATTGAACTTTGGGTCATATAGAGCTGCATTTCAAAACAATTAGAACAGCATAGAACGTGTTTATTTCAGTAGTTCAATACAGTGATATAATTTAATCATTTATTTTTAAGTTTTTAATTATTGGCAGTTGGCTAATAAAAATGATTTAAAACAGCAAATAAAAAACGACCTGCACTCTCCACTTAAAAAAAAAATGTACATGCACTACCCCTGTACCCGCTCCTGAGAGGGAACACCTATTAAATGCGTGCAAGAGCGCGCACAAGCCCATTTCTCCTCGTGCGTGCTGTTTAAAAGTTGCTTCTTTGCATCACTCATACAAGCTTACTTTCCAAAAGAAGATTTGCATTTTTTCCACTATGTCAGACTCACCACCAAGTGAAAATGGGGACGAGCACGTAGGACTGCCTTACGTAAACATATCACCAGAATGATTAACAATTAGGAGGACCACTGATTTTGATGATCCACCGGGAAATAGAACATCCTCCACTATACCTTTAATAAACAATTACCCCGCACTATTTTATTCACTCCTTGTGCAACTTAAATAATAGAAAATGACCAAAATTAACAGCTTGAAATATAACAATCTGTGTAATGATTCTGTACAAACTTAAGTCAATTACTGTAATAAACTGACCGTTCCATGATATTCTAATTTATTGAAATATATTTCAACACTCATATGAAGTCAGACACACACTCTAACCTCATTCACTCACACACGTACTCAACATGCCTCTTCCCCTGAGACTGCTGTTGTGCTCAACTATTGTAGTAGAAATTAAGGCTGATTACACAAACAGAAAAAAAAAAAAAACGAAAAGGTGGCTTTCATGCAAAAAAAGCCAATAAATAAAATCCAAACACAGTATAAGGGCCGTGTTGTTAGTGCATATTAATACTGATAACAACAATATTCACAATGTCAATAAACAGTGACCATCCAATTCATAAATCAAACATAAATACAAAATATTGGAAATAGAAACTTTCTGTATGACTTTTCCCAATTTCTTCATTTGGAGGCAAAGATGGACACACAGTGAGGGGAAATGGTCCCGGTCCACTTCTCTAGATTGAACACTACCAAGAAACGTCTCTTGGCTAGAAATGACGTTTAAGAAAAATATAGTACAACTACAGTATATTTTACCAAATATCAGTATTTTAGCTTTGTTTGATTCACAACACCTGTTTAAGAACAAACTTATAAAAAAAAAAAAGCATCGACATGAGAGTCATGTTATGGTATACTTGTTTCCTTTTTACAGACATGTTTTTCTGAGTTTAAAATGCGAAAGGACTGGTTTGGGTTTGTAGATGCTGCTACCATGACAGTGAGGACCCTTTAGGCTCTAGAAAAATAGGAAGCACTTTTGAGATCTAGATGAAAGCAAAAGCCTTTTATGACACTTATGCACACATAATTACAATTGCAGTTCTTTCAAAATAAGGACTACAGTTCCAACCTCTCGACCTAAAATGTCTTTTTTTTTCTCCCAATGACACTTAAAGTGTCATCTGATTTTGTCAAACACACCATTTTTCAAAAGTATTCACATGCCTTGAACTTTTTTTTTCACCCATGTCACATTGCAACCACAAACCTCTAGTTTTATATGATAATATGCTGAGTGGAACAGGATACACTGTTTTCCAAATATTTTACACTTAGAAATATAAAAAGTGTGGTGTGCTTTTGCATTTATCTCTAATTACACGGATACCTGATCACTGTTCTGTAGGCCTCAGATGTATAATAGCTCTGGAGGACAGGCAGAGTTCCACATCTTAGGTTGGAAAATCTTTTTAAAGGACATCTATTAGTTGTGCCCTACGAAATGAGAAAAAACTACACTTTATGGCTCCGAAAATCCTTAAAGGAAATTCGTAAAAAATAAATTAAGCTGCGTATCTTTTTACTTTCAGTTTACTTTATGTGGTAGAACACACCTTTCCACAACGTAACAGGGTAGTGGCTGCATCATGCTGTGGAGTTGCAAATCACTTTGAATACAAAGTGAAACATAGTGGTAGCAGCAGCATTTCCTTTTATGAAAAAGCTATACTTTGGGGTGGAGCATAACAATTAACTAGTGAAACCTTTTGATTTTGTGATCCTAATGTGACAAGTAAAAAAAAAAAAAAAGTTGAGGCAGGTGCAACTCAGTCAAGTAGTATTAGGCCATTTAATAGAAGAGGCTTCTCTTAGACAAACCTTTATGGGTGATGAACAGGATTGCTACATCAAAGCTGGGAAAAGGGAAATGAGGGCGATGGGAGATATATAAATAATTCAATAAATAGTGTCAATGTACATGCCCTGTTTAGACAACTTCCATGGCGAGTGAGCCCACAGTGATCTGGAAAACTCGGCAGAAAAGGTGAGTATAGCAAGTTATTCCCCTACCCTTCCCATTTAGTGCTACTACAGTGTTTATGAGACAGTGTAGATTATTAGACGTGTAGGCGTACGCATCCATGCGTCTCAGAGTCTGGTCTGAGCTTCGGGAATATAGATCTCGATGCTGTCTGCGCTCTCCGTCGCTGAGCTCTGCCGCACTGATGCAGCACGTTTGGCAGCAAGCAGGCGTTTGCGAGCCTCCAGGCGCTGGCGCTCAGAGCTCTCCAGCGAGTGGTCCCTTGCCAGAGGTGGGTGGCCCTTCAGGGGCTTCTTTGGCACAGGGAGGGGAATCCTTCTCTCCTGGATAAGAATGACAAATAGTCTTACAGCTGGTATTCCTCAGGGGCAGATTGAAGCTAAAACAGCAGGACAACTGCAAGTTTGCATGAAGGTTATACAAAGTACTTGGCGTAATAATATGAGAGCATGCAATCTCTGATAAGGTTATGGTTCACAGTGGTAGCCATTTGCGTGGGGTAAGAGAGCACGATGGTGGCCGTTGCATGAGGTAAAAAGACCATTGGAGATGGACAGGCTCCAACGGTGCATGGCAGGTAGAGTAGCTTCTCAAAAGCAGCTCACTGTCAACAACAAGATAGAGCAAAACACACAAGACAAGCAGCGGTGTCAGGCAGGCAACATGTATATGCATGCTACAACAAAGCCAACATGACAGCAGAAAACATGCAAGGTTACCGAAGCATTCCAAATTCATATTAGGGCTAAGCGTATAAGATTCGTTTTGGGACTTTATGTGTACGCACCTGAATTTCTGGGGGGGTTAGAGGTTTCCAGTTGTTAGCTTTGAGCTGGTGGAGTTCGTCAAACTTCAGGCTAATGTTCTCGATGGACAGCTGGAGCATGTCCCAGAAGCCCGCCAGATCCTGCGAGACGGGCCGTGGATGTGCATTTGGGTTCTGGCATGTACACATGAACACAAGCATGCAGATTAATATGTTTATATGCATGATTACTCACAGCTGTGGAAATCTACATTTCCTCTGACAGGTTATTTGGTATGTGAATACGAAAGCTTTAATTGGTCACTTGGCATTATACTGTAATTAGTGAAGACACAGCTTGTTTTAAGTGTATGTGTTGACTACAGCCCTAATTTTTTTCTTAAAATTTGGATCATGAAGGTATTCAGAAGGTTTTACTTTCCTTTATTACATTTTTGTATGTATTTTACATGGTAAACTAACACAGTGCAACACTTAATCAAAAAAAAAAAGATTGATGCAGACAGTTCTTACAAATAAACATTAGGTGTGGCTTACATTTGAATTCAGATCATTGGGTTCAGTACTTTCTATTTGTTTGAGATTATTATTTCACCAAAATAACAATTACAGAAATAAATGGATCGGGCAATTCTAGCACATGAAAATGTGTATAAACTATTACCATGTAGGTTCAGCTGCATGTTTAAGGCTGCTGTAAGGTAGTCTACAGTGTTTTGTCACCTCTCAAAGGTTTTCCTCAAAGACAACACTGTATTGGTTACTGTGCATCTCCCCATCAAATGGCCAGCTTCTACATACCAGCTGCAAGAAGCATTCCCACTGCATGATGCTGCCACCACCCTGCTCCACACTAGGGATGTTCTGTTCAGGCTGACATGCAGATTTTACAAAATCTGCATGTCAGCTTACATAGCATTTTGCATAAAGGCCAAAAAGCTCACGTTTTGGTCTCATTTTAACAAGTTGCCTTTTTCCAAATGTTTGATACATGGCTTGTTATCAATATTTCTAAAGGATTCTTTTCAAGGAAAGAATTTTTCCACAATGACGTCAGGATAAGTAAAATGCAAAACTAGGTTTTCAAATTCATATTATCTCATCTGTGGATTCATGTAGATTTTCTGGAGTTGTCATGTTCTTTTTCTATTCTATCCTATGCTAATCTATTGTATGACTCAGCCTTAAAACCAAACAAATCTAGGGTTACAACCTAATATGTAAGCTGGTAAAGACCTCTGGTCTTTTTTGAGGTCTTTGCTCAAACAAATCTTGGAGGGTCCCAAACAGAACAGAATGCCTCATACAGGAAATTACACACAGGTGAATTACTTTACGTTAACTGTTTCATTCAGGGGGATCAGGGCGACAGGAGCTCAGTAGAATGTAAATACAACTTTTCAGATTTATATTAGTGAAGATTTCCTTAAAACAAGTTTTCATTATTTCACTTCACAGCTATGTTGATCTTTGAGACATAGCGTTATGTATATGTTTGCAAAGGAGCATATTCGAATCAAATAATATGATATTGTGCAGGACTAATAAAAAACTAAACCTTTGTTTAGTCTCCTAGTTTCTTTTCAATGGCTAGCTTTCTTGTTATGTAAGACAAAGAACTAAAGGGTATGGCATTAAGACTCATAGATCCATCTTTATCAGGCTAACGGCTAAACTCAGTCAGATCTTTTCGATATGTGATAGATGGAACTGATGGGATGTCTACACTGTATGCATAGTTAATGACTGCTAGTTTGGCCTGTCAGCATGATTTGTGCAGGATGATGTCAGTGTAGATGGGGTGGGTGGGCGGGGGGGATGAAGAGGATGAGGTGACACATACCAGATTCTCCTCACACAGCTCCCGGAACTGCTGAAACCTCTGGGACATCAGCAGCTGGGCACTCCCCACTGCACTGCGGATCTTCCCTAGGACTGCAGAAGGCACAGAGGCACATGCATGCACACACACAGACACACACACACACACATACCAGACACATGCACACTCAATTCACAATGCAATTACTCACAGAGCTGCATACTGCAGGCATGCTGCACCACTCACAGGAGGGAGGTTCATTGGCAATGTAACAAAAGAATTGAAGCTTTACAGGATACAACCTATTCTGGATCAGACAATATCCACCTGAATTACATATGCTTAAACATTTTGCATGCTATTTAACTTGCAAAATAAAATGCCTCATTTAGTGTCCTGAAATGTTACTATAACCAAGATCTGTTACAAAACCTAATCATGTAAACATAAATAACTGTTGTTCTGGGGCTGACATTTGAGATGATAAATAATATACATCAATGCAAGAATTTTTCTCCAGAAGAAAACAGCTGCTTGTGGAATCAGAACCTGAGAAGGAGAGAGATGTGTCGGCACTGAGTCTTCTGCGCTTTCAGAAAGTGTGTGTGTCTGGTAGCGTGGGATCTGGGAAAACATAACCTTGAAACACCCTCCCTGTTCTCTGAGTTCTGTGAAAGAATCCCTCGCCTTGAACCAAAAACACTAGCTGCATAAGCAATGACATTTTTAGAGAGGCATGAAAACAGCTGCACAGCAAAGGACAGGTATAAATACGAGGGCTTCCTGCCCAGGACTTGTTTGCTCACACTAGTATAACTGTGCACTCAGTAGCTTCTCAGGATTTTCTTCAAGATCAAATAGTTGCTTTGGAACAGAACTGAGGGAAGTCTGTTTGGATGGAAGATCATTATACAGACTAGAGGACACATCTGGGGCTGGGGCCGGCAGTGGTCTATTGATAAGTATGCACGGTATGTCTGCAGAGGCCAGAGGGCCTGAGACAGGAACAAGCAGCTATTGTGGTCCGATATCATGAATACCGGCATCCTGCAAATCTAGGAGTGTTACAATGATAGAAAACCACATCTAATACTTATATACAGGTTTCTTCATAAGACATTTACATCAAATGACCCAACTTACCATCATCAGACAGCTCGTTCTCCACCTCATCCTGCTCCATCTGTCTGCACCAGCCCTCCATGCGTTGCGTTTCAGCTTGCAGCAACTTCAGGAACCAGCGGCCATCACGAGGGCACACAGAACGGCTCACCGCCTCCAGATTTTCCACTGCCACCGGTTCAGGCACGCTGTCCATCCAGGGGTCCGGGGGAGGTAGGATGGATGGATCAAAGCCCACCTCACCATATTCATCTGCAGCACAGGCATGGTAGTGGTTCCCAGAGCCCTGGATGCTGACAGTGGAGGTGGCAGCGTCATGGGAATGCTGGTGCGGCATGGTGGCAAAATGCCGCAATGGGAGGTCAGGGGCGTCAGAGGGGTCGTCGAGGTCTGCCTGGACGGCTGTGGTCACGCTGTTGGATCGAGTCATTCTGCGGTGACTAGAAACAGATAAGGGGACAGCAATCAAATTTAAAATCATACACTGATTTGCAACAGTATTGTTATCTAATACTGGAGTGTCATACAATTATATTGGGACCAGACAAATCATTTGTATTATTATATTGTTTTTTTCGGTGCCAGACTATCACAAAGCAGAAGATCTTTCTAAATGGAAAAAAAGGTAAATAGTATTGGATAAATCTTTTTCATGAAAACCCTTTAGCAGGACAGACAAACATATTTTTTGTCCAAAAAGCAAAGCAATACATGTTAACACACCATCACAATGGAAAGCATGGTTGTGGAGATGTCACATTACTATTATTATTTTATTTTTTTGTACAAGGAATTTTGCGCTTCCTATTTGGAATTCTTGACCATCAGGCAGCATTGGACATCTTCCTGAGCACCTTCACACATTTTTATGCTGTTGTTTTTTTTTTTACACTGAATCACAAAGAAGTAGATATTTGAAGTTGTCACTTAGAATGTGAAAGAGTTAAAGGAGTGTTAATACTTTGGAAAGCACTGAATTGTTTCTCATTTTTAAGCAGCTGCTAGCTCATTAACACAGTTCCTGGGGGGGCTATGGAGAGTAAAATATTGAAATCATGATCACAGTGATCTCTGATGATAGTGATGAATGGCTTTTGTAATGCAGAACTTCTTTGTGTGTGGGTGTATGTGTGTAGAGGGGGGTGTTTTGTCACCTGTCTCATTCAGGAGCAATAGAGTGTGCTAACATCTGTCACACCGTAAAGACTGCTGTGGAGCTGACATGCACACAGACTCACTGAAGGCTTAGAAATACCCTCATTCACACAGATGGGAGACTGCAGTCTAATGTTTGGCTCACAGGAGTTGTGCCACTGCCTGCCAGGTTTTTTTTAAGTTATCAGTGAATATAAAGCCACACACAGACACTATTCAACAGTCAAGCAATGAATAATACGCTGGAAGGATGCAGGCGTTTGCACCGCACTGCTGCAAAAAACCTATTAGTGTTTTAATAGCCAAGCCTGCACAATTTACGCTGACCCAAACCTGACCGCAACCCTAAAATACAAAAACCACAGCCATAAGACTGCCTATAAGACTGACAACCATTCATCATACCACCGGATGCACACTTCTGCTCCAGAGGTACTCATCTTTAATTCCTCCCTTATCCATCCCTCCTGTTCTGTAACCATGAACAAGACCAGGGAGGGGGATTGGCACCAGCAGGATCAAACGTGAGTTTGTTTGCACTCCATGTGTGCATAAAGGCAGCCCCGGTGTGTGTAAGTATGTGTGAAGAGCAGTTAAAGAGTAACTCCAGCGGGCAGGTGTTCACTTCTAATGACTTTAGCTGAATTTCTACAACTCCTTGCAGGGGATGAGAAAGGCAAGACAAAACCCAACCCAGACAGGTATGTGCATTGATTAAGTGGAGACCAGAAACAAGAGGAAGGAGGGCTTTTAAAAAAAGAAGACAATCATTGAAAACAACTTGTAAAATTTTGGTTCAAATAAGTATTTCTATTAGAACCTATCTCGGATTTTAGGAACCTTGTAAATACATCTAATGGTGGAAAACAATTTGCTGCAAAATTCATTTTTTTCATATTCAACCCATATTCATGCAGGATATTTTCATTGAGCTTAAACAACAGGCTCTAACAGGAGCTGCAAAAGGCACAAGACTCGGAGGTTTATCTTCCACTGTTTCTCTGAACCTAAACATACAACCAAATCCATTTTAATTTTACTTGTAATGTGACAAAAAGAAGAAATAGTTTAAATGGCATAAATCCTTTATAGCGACACTGAAAAAAAAAACAGTGAGAATTTGTTTTAGGAAGAAGAACCTGAGAGAAAAAAAAGAAATCATAGTCTTCAAGTAAAATTAGTAAACCTAAGGCACTAAATACAGAACATCAAGAAAGTAATAGCTAAAATAATTATGTTTTCCATTCTCTTCTCAGCTTAACTTAAGCCTCTTTCCCACTGAAATTAGACGGTTGACTACAGGATTTTTCCCACATGGGTTGACCCGCTAACAATAAGCATTTGGCTGTCTTTTGTGAAAAAAGCTGGGTATAACCCCCCCCCCCGGCAAGATGTATGGCCTCTGACCCCCCACTGCTGCATATCTTTTGATGGCATCACACTTGGTTAGGATTGATGATGTCACCAGTGCGACAGAAATCAGGAAAGTAAACAATGAAGGGAAACATGTGAGGAAGCCAGCAAGTATTAAGTGTGTTTTATCGTTTTGTTCTTTTGTCCCTCTGAATTTCTCTCAACAGTGCTGCGCCATATTTATTAAATACAAGCAGAGTTGTGTCGACTTGTATGGTCAGACACGACTGCCACAATGTCTTTATATCCGTAAGTTGTGTCGATGGTATGTGAAATAGCAGGTAAACGTGGGTCTGATGTTTCAATTGCATGCCGATGGGAGCAGAGCAGTTTGAATGTCGACATGGGTAAGTGAGTTGTTCCCACCGACACTTAAAGCCGATTGTTCATGAGTTTAAACGTTTTTTAAGCCAGTGGGAAAAAGGTATTAGTCAGATAACAAGGAAAGGGTTTTGAAGCCTAGTTGTCTGCCAGGAGGACTTGATATGACTGTGTCACCATAAGGCTGAGTCACCATAGGACTGAGTCACCATAGGGCTCAGATTAAAAAGCCATCTGACACCAAAAAGTCCAAACCTTTTCCTGAAAGCTTAAGACACTGGAATGCAAATTTTATTTGATGGCTAAATGTTTCTTAAAACAGGAAAAGTAGATGATGAAAGCTGAATCCTTTATTTCCAGATATTTAGAATAAATAAAATGTCCTCTGGCTTAGTCAGATACAGCTTGTTTACATTTCTTACTGGAGATAGCAAGGACAGTCATAACCAACAGATGCTCATAAACATCCAAAAGCAAGGAAGTAGACTTATTTAAGTGGCTAAATAATTAATATTCACCATGAATAAATAGTTCAAGAAACTAAACATTAACCATGAAAGAAAAGGCAGACATAATGTCCCAGGCAGCCAAGGAAGACTCAAAGGTGTCTGCATGAGTTAATATTTGGCTTGGCGACTCATGGAAATCCGAGCTTGGCTGATCAGTTGAGACCTCCTCTTTGAGGAAATCCCCTTACATTCTCTGACTATTCAAGTGTGCATTTAGAAAAAGTGCTGGACTCAGCCCTCCTGGGCATCTTTGATTAAAGTCAATCTCCTTGAAATATTGAAACAAACAGCAACATGACCGACAAGTTGAAAACTTGTACTGGCTACTGAACAGAAGTTCACTGTATTAACAGGGGGAATAAAAGTAGACCAGGAGGAATTTATACTAAAATAACATTCAAGCTGGGCCTTTTCTCCTAAAACTGGTGCAAAAAGAGAACCTCTGTGTCTCTCTGAGACAAACAAACCCAATAAAACATGCATGCTCTGCTGTCTCCTCGGTCCTAAACATACACAAACAGAGACATCTCAAAGTTCTATGTGTTGAGCAAGAGATGGCTGTCAAATTTCTCTCCCTCCACCTTCTCAACCCGCCCCCCCACACACACACACACATCCTCTGGCCCAGCTGTCGCTTGGGGCCCCTGGATGAGGGGACTCTGACGCCAACCTCCCTTAAACTGGGGACAGCTGCTGAGTTTTCAGTGTGAGAGGAGGGGTTTGGGGGTCAGGAGCTTGCAAACCACACCACCAACCCTGTATGTCTACACAAGCCCAATGCTCTAGTGTATACTTCCCTTTAGACTGATCAGGTTTCTCCCTTTGTGTGCCCACTCACCATCGGTCATCCTCCACCTGAATTCCTATTGACTGGAATTTAGACTGCTCATCTGTTGGCCCTCCTTCCTCTGGGTCCACCTAATGGGAGAGAAGAATCTGTCAGAACTGTGGGCGGGGTATGTTTTCAGTTCAAGCATAAAAAATGGTTTTCTTCAAACCTGAATCCCGATGGAGAGGCACTTTCTAAGCGCTTCTCTCTGTGCCTTGCTTTCAGCCGTGACAGAGGTGGTGGCCGTGGCAGTGATGGTGATGGTGCTGTTAGTGACGTGCTGGCTGACCGGGCCATGCACCTGAGCATTGGCTGCCTCAATGGCCGCCGTCAGGGCTTTCATGCTGTCAATGCTCTCAGTGGAGTTGGAGAGTCCTTGCTGGGAGCTGATGCCCGCTCTCTGGCTAGGGCCTCCGTCCATGTAAGCATCCTGGGCTGACTCAGTGCTGCTCTGTGCGGTTATGGAGATGAACGGTTTGGATGGGGTCATTCTTGGCGGAACTGGCGGAGGAGTCTTTTTGTATGTGGTGATACATGATGACACTGCAGAAAAAGTACCAAAAAAAAAACATAAATAAATGTGTACCTGCAGTAAATACAACTTCATTCATGCAACAGCTTGAAGTGTTTTGCCTGTTGGTATTTGATAATTTAGGTTTTGACAATGAAAAAGCTTTTCCACAAAATTAGCCTTTTATTTAAATATTCTTAATCACTCACTTAATATTTCTAAAATCATGATCAATTTGAGAACATTTATTGAGACTAGAAAAAAATAAAATTAAGAACAAACATCAAACCATTTTAAAAGTTGGAACAAATCTCTAGCTAGAAATAGGGAAAAGAAAAGAAAATGTCTGTTAATTGTTCCTTAATTTTCATAGGTTAAGAAATGGTAACAAGGGCTTTTGATATCAATATATGAACCTTTTAAAATTACAATTTACCAACACTTTCATTAGCACTCCATTTCTTTTCATTTATACCACTCTTCCTAAGCATCTGCTTCTTATGCAACAAGATAAGGGCAGAGGGCTAACCGGTGCATTGGGGATTTACAGATTAGGCTTTTTGTAGTTGGTAATGATTTCTTCTGTAGACTTTCTACTTTTGAATCCAAAAAAAAGGAGAAAAAAAATTGGAGAATTCAACTGATTCATGAAACAAGGTCCAAAACTATTGAGTTCTGTAAAATTAGGACAATATGCACCAAATGAGTTTATAAATTAGAAATAAAAAGACTTCTTCCTTTTGGTTTGCTCAGAACTGATCAGAGCCAATAACGGAAAAACAAGCCACCTGATTGGTCAATCACCTATCCATCCCAGGTACTGGCATAAAGGACAGTGAAAGAACTCTCATTTGGCCCAACATCTTTCAGCTTCTTTTCCCCCACATTCTATAGTCAATCAACACACACCTTTGGCTGAAATACTGGAGTCAAATGATTGGTGGAATTAGGGCCAACTTTGGCAAATCGAAGACTCATCTTGTAATAGGATTAACATGTCAGCTTCTTGGACCCACTGATCTATACGATTAGGCTTTTACACGCCGACAGTCTTTAAAATGGTAATACAGACAAAATGTTTGCCTGCTCACCTGTTTGTCTGTTGCTAGCACAAATAATTACAAAAGAGGTTAATTGACGCCATGGAAATGCACAACAGATCTCTATTCTACCTGAATGAATGTTAAAAAAAGACATAATGAGAGCTGTCTTTTATAACACGCTCATTCTTTCTGTCAGCATTCCCTCCTTCTCATGTTACAACTACAGGTCCTGTACAGACAATGGAGACTCTCACACATCCTGACTCAGAAGCCTCTCTATATTCCAGCAGAGAAAACCCCCCCAAAAACAAAATGGCCATCTCCTAACAACGTTATGACACAGAATCTCCTTTTCTGGATGGTACTGTCATCCGAACTAGGTTGCACGCTCTACATGTTCTATGGGAAAAGTAGGTCAGCGGGTTTCCTGGCTCTCTTCTAATCCCTGCAAAAGCCAAACATCCTACCCCGGTGAGATTGTGGCTCTGCGTGCAGCAGACAACCTGTTGACAACCACACCCAGCCCTAGAACCAGAGTCCAAAAACAATTAGAGCTCGGGATCTTGTTCGCTTTGTGTCCTGACATACTGAAGGTGAACAGAGGGGTGACTTCATGTTGATTTTGATTTGCCCGAGTCATCCGCCGCCTTCTGCCACAGCAGGGATTGGATCATCCCAGACAAGGTTTCAGTCAGGTTTTGACAAGCTGGAAATACATGTCAGATGAGCTTTACTGTAATGAGATCATGGTTGCTCATGTGATGGTCTTTAAAGGACATAGGGGACATAAAAAACAAGGTTTGTACTTCAACATATGAATCCAACATGACCAAAACCAATTAGGGGTAAAATAAAGTAAGTAAGCATGTCTTAAAATGTTTAACCCCTACAGCAACAAACAGTGTCAGGGGACATTTCTGCATTTTAAAGTAACACCAAATGTAGCACACAGTTGTGAAGTAGAAGGAAGGAGGGAAGAAAAGCTTTTTTTGCACACAGAAATGGAATTTTATTTTGATCACTCTGGTTCAATAGTCTTTTTGGGCATGTTTCAACCTGCTTTTCCCATCCAAAGGCTGAAATCCCTGCTTACTAATGCTGTTTATACTGATCTTGAATTACGCACAAATTAAATCTACTTAACAGATGTTTCCTCTGGGGTGTGAATCGTTTTATTTTGGGGTATCAGTGTATGAGGTAGGAAAGTAGATTCTGAGATGTAAAAAATCTGGAAAACAATGCATCATTTTCCTTTGACTTCCTAAACATGTCCTTCTTTGTGCCATTCAAAAACACAGAGGTTTCTGCTTGTAACCTGGAATAAATCTGATAAAGTAGTAGTAATACTTTAACTGGCCTTTGGGAACATAATTGTTAAGAATTAAGGGGAAAAAAGGCATTCAGATGCACTGAGGGGCGGGTGAGGTCCTCCCCCTAACAACCAAGTGGTTCAAAGGATAAAATGTCAGCTGCTTTCAGACAGTCTATCCCCTGAAGTAATCTAAAAGTCACACAAGGGTGTGTGATGGGGTGTGTGTGAGTGTTTGTGCACTTCTCCCTGGCCATCTGAGGAGTTAAAGAGGGTTTTCATCTGCTCAATACAGCATTCTATGAAATTGGAGCTGGCAAGTAGCATCCCACCTTGCTGTCAGGGCCAGAGCTAGGGACTCCAGAGAATGACAAGCGGCTTTGAATGCCAGGGCAGGTTAAATAAACACCCAGGAGTCTGGACTAGCCCACTCACACATGAGCGAAGGTGCAGGTCTGCAGAGAAACACTTTGAATACAGACACAAGCCCGCTTAATGTTTCTGCCTTTCAACATCACGATGGGGGTGGGAGTGCAGACTTCCTGTCCGTGACATGCTCTCCATCCATCAGAGGCCATTGTCAACAATGTGCTGGTCGGTGCAAAGGAATACGTTGGAGTAAAGGTACAGGTGCTGGTCATAAAATTAGAATATCATGAAAAAGTAGATTGATTTCAGTAATTCCATTTAAAAAGTGAAACTTGTATATTATATTCATACATTACATACAAACTCATATATTTCAGATGTTTATTTTGTTTAATTTTGATGATTACAAATGACAACAAATGAAAATCTCAAATTCATCATATCAGAAAATTAGAATATTACTGAAGACCAATAAAAACAAAGGATTTATAGAAATGTTGGCCAACTGAAAAGTATGAACATGAAAAGTATGAGCATGTACAGCACTCAGTATTTAGTTGGGCCTCCTTTGGCCTGTATTACTGCAGCAATGCGGCGTGGCATGGAGTCGATCAGTCTGTGGCACTGCTCAGGTGTTATGATAGCCCAGGTTGCTCTAATAGTGGCTTTTAGCTCTTCTGAATTGTTGGGTCTGGTGTATTGCATCTTCTTCTTCACAATACCCCATAGATTTTCTATGGGGTTAAGGTCAGGAGAGTTTGCTGGCCAATTAAGAACAGGGATACCATGGTCCTTCAACCAGGTACTGGTAGCTTTGGCACTGTGTGCAGGTGCCAAGTCCTGTTGGAAAATGAAATCTGCATCTCCAAAAAGTTGGTCAGCTGCAGGAAGCATGAAGTGCTCTAAAACTTCCTGGTATGTGGCTGCGTTGACCCTGGACCTCAGAAAACACAATGGACCAACACCAGCAGATGACATGGCACCCCAAACCATCACTGACTGTGGAAACTTTACACTGGACTTCAAGCAACGTGGATGAAGTGCCTCTCTTCTTTTCCTCCAGACTCTGGGACCTTGATTTCCAAAGGAAATGCAAAATTTACTTTCATCAGAGAACATGACTTTGGACCACTCACCAGCAGTCCAGTCCTGTTTCTCTTTAGCCCAGGCAAGACGCTTCTGACGCTGTCTGTGGTTCAAGAGTGGCTTGACACAAGGAATGCGACAGCAGAAACCCATGTCTTTCATACGTCTGTGTGTGGTGGTTCTTGAAGCACTCACTCCAGCTGCAGTCCACTCTTTGTGAATCTCCCCCACATTTTTGAAGGGGTTTTGTTTCACAATCCTCTCCAGGGTGCGGTTATCTCTCTTGCTTGTACACTTTTTTCGACCACATCTTTTCCTTCCCTTCGCCTCTCTATTAATGTGCTTGGACACTGAGCTCTGTGAACAGCCAGCCTCTTTAGCGATGACCTTTTGTGTCTTGCCCTCCTTGTGCAAGGTGTCGATGGTCGTCTTTTGGACAACTGTCAAGTCAGCAGTCTTCCCCATGATTGTGTAGCCTATAGAACTAGACTGAAAGACCATTTAAAGGCTTTTGCAGGTGGTTTGAGTTAATTAGCTGATTAGAGTGTGGCACCAGGGGCCATCAATTTTGAACCTTTTCACAATATTCTAATTTTCTGATATGATGAATTTGAGATTTTCATTTGTTGTCATTTGTAATCATCAAAATTAAACAGAATAAACATCTGAAATATATGAGTTTGTATGTAATGTATGAATATAATATACAAGTTTCACTTTTTAAATGGAATTACTGAAATCAATCTACTTTTTCATGATATTCTAATTTTATGACCAGCACCTGTAAATTCTACTGAAGAAGACATGTGGTTACCATTTTTTTTTTTTTGGGGGGGGGGGGGGGGGGGGGGGTCTTACCATCACTGGTAAGAAATGGTAAAAAAACAGTTTGATTTGAAGAGGTGAATTCATTGGGAGAGCTGCACTGCCTCAGACCTCACACATGCAAAGACAGCCAAGGACAGGAGTTAATCAGGAATGCAACACAGGATTCCATCAAATCCTTTCACAATGATTAAGGAAAGCTCTCCTCACCTAATAATGTCAAAGATTAACAAGGAGACATATTATCTTGCATGCAATGGAAAAGGACAACTCTCTCACTTAACAGGAATGGTCTTGAGGAATTTTCCCCTCCATCCCAACAAACAGCTCTGCCTTACAGAGGTAGCTGCAGCCTGCTGTGACTATTGTTATCCCAAAAGAGTAGAGGAGTTTGTGAATGACAAACTTGCCAAAGCCCTCTCTTTTTGAGGAATGCTTCAAAAGTCTCATGCCGACAGTCTGGTGTGAAGGGCAGCTCTTTTTTTTTTTTTTTTTTTTTGGCAGAGCACTCTCCCCTCCCTTGGCTTTGATAATATCAAAGAAAGCCTTCTTCCCTCCCCCGAGACAAAGCAGCCTCCATTCATTTTTTTCCAGCCCCAGCACAAAAACGGTACTTGCCATCCCAGACTCCGGCTCTATATTTGACTCTGCAGATGACTACATCCCACACTGTGTGTCTGCATAGGTGTGCACTGCTTCCTTTGTTTTAATCACGGTGCTCAGATTGAAAGCAGACAGCTGCTTTGTAACCTCCAATCTGGGGATCTGTGATAGGCCACTTCAAAGAGCAGATGGTTTGGTTTAAGAGGGCTGGCTGACTTGGAGGAGCAAGCAAGCTCCCCCGTGCGGAGGCCAAGGGGAAATCCACTGCCCTCCGAAAACAAATACAATGATAAAGAAATGGGGGTGGATGGTGGAGGAGTGACGGCTGAGCCCAGCTGCACTTTGTTTGGGGGTGAAGGTTGGACGAGTGGGGTGGGTCTAAAAGAGAGGGAAAGACTGAGATTGAAAAAAAAAAAAGGAGGGATGAGGTTCTGTCTCCTCTCTTGGTTTATTTTTATGCTTTCTTTCTTTCTGTCTGTCACACTCAAGCAGACTCCCGCTGTGAACCAGCTGGAGCCCTTTGTGATAGTGTCACCATGGTGAAACACAGCAACACGAAGCTTGCCAGTCAGCCTGGTGTTGTACCAGCAGCAAGCAGAGGAGAGCTTCTGTTGGCCATTTGGAATGCCAACCTACAAGAAAACACAGCAGGAATGCTGGCTTGGTAGTGAAGATAACACTGGAAGTTTTTAAGCAGACAACAGGAAACACCGGCAGGTTTCAAGCCTTGAAGTGTCTGCTTTGTGGAAATAACTCAAACTCTACCAACCAGTTTGTCTTGAAATATAGTCAATAAAAAAGCTTGTCCCTCTGTTTCTGGGTCAGCTTTACAGAATAACTACCATGTTAAATAGGTTCACAATGTGCAACGTTACACCATTTCTGTGAATGGAAGGGCAACAAACACCACATGACAGGCACAATTTTGGCCTTAACACCCTAACTGGGAAAAATGTGTAAAGAAACTTTCAAAATAAAATAAAATAAATAAACCCTTTACTTTAGTAGTTATATCATTTTTCATATATGTTCTGTTCCATTTTCTGGTGGTTTATTAGTTTATGTAACTATTGTTCCTATTGACTATAAATAAGGTCAATGTTCAGCTGATTAATGAAGATCAAAACAGCTGCCTTATTTGAATGGCCCGTTATTCTGTCTGCTTAGTGTGTAGTAGTAGTAGGGCTGCAACAGATGAATATTTTGCAAATAAATTAATTAGTCAATTATTTTTCAGATTAATCTATTAATATTCGGATAGCCAAAAGTTCATCAAAGAAGAATTTTTTACAAAATTAAACCAGGTGACATTAAAATGTTTCCACTTGAGGAGATCTGGATTTAGCATATTAACCGGGGAAAGATTTTTAAAATCTTAAACGCAAAATATTTATATTTTTTCTCTCTCCCAATTTTGGTATAATTACTGCTCTAAGTTGTTGCTCTCACAGCTAAAGACATGTTTTAGAGTCTCTATACTCCAGTTAGTGATTAATTGATTAGTAAATTAGTTGATGATCATTTCAATAATCGATTAATCCAATTAATTGTTTCAGCCCTATTTAGTAGTATAGAAAATACTTTTTTTTTGTTTTTTTTAGCAGCCATTTGTATATACATCAGAGAAACAGGAAGGTGTAAATTACAATTTGACAATTCCTGAACTTTCTAATTAAAATCATTGAGCAAATTGGAAAAAAAAAATCAACTACATTTAATTAAATATTGTTATGGAAACCCTTCAAAATCTAAGAAATTGTAAACTATTATTTTGACTACATTAATTTATAAAACATATTCCACTAAAAATACCTAAACAATCCAACTTCGGCATTTTAATAACCTTTTCATGCAATAAAAAAGTTTAAAATAATTGGAACCATCTTAAACGAGGCTGGGAAAGGACCCGCTTTATCTTGGCAGTAGGGACTGGATTGGGATAGAGAGGGGATAAAAGAATATCCTGAATTTATTTGGCAGAAGTATACTTCATCAAAAAAAAAAAAAAAAAGAATGCACCAATTATAACAGATGATGTTTTTAGTCACAGCAAATTTTGAAAAAATAACTTGATGTGAGAAGATATTTTCTGCCATCCTGACTCCAACACTTATCCAAATTACCTGAATCGCATGCTCTCCTGTCTTCTACAGTTAAAAAATGTGGGTTAGCAAACCTTAACATATTTGTTATGTTATATTAACACACCCAATGAACAGCGGGGAAGGAATATCAAATGAACAAGTTCCTGCACATTGTTATTATAAAAACAAAATTATGTTTGCCGCAATTGTAAATGTGACATTTTTCTCCCTATTCAATAAGTGTACACAATTTAAGGGATGAATTCTTCTAACCTTTCTTAGGGTCAGGTTATGCTTCTGCGTTATGATTTTACATAAAAGGGAATGTATTTTTTTTACCTCAGCGGCTCAAAAAAAGCCCCTCTGAATGCTATATACAATAACCCCTTTAAAAAGCAGCTACTGACAGCTCTCTAAGCCACCTGAAAGTTCCCCTGAAAGCTTCATGTCAGTCTGCGACTCTCAGCCCTCTGAGGTCAGAGGTCACAGTAAAGGGTTTCTGCTCACCAGATGCCAGGAATCTCAGACACAATAGCTCCTGTGTGTGCCTGTGTGCATGTGTGAGCCTTTTAAAGGTGTATACTTAGCATGTGTGAATGCTGCTGAAGGAGGAAGTTGTTAATATCCTGCATTAACTTTTACCTTTCAGTAGGGTTTCTTTTCTCTTTTTTTTTGTTTTTTTGTTGCTTTCCTTGAGATAAACTTTGCCTTGCATATCAGTGCAAAGTTTTGGTATCCTCTAACTGGCAGTGATATCAACAAAGCTGAGCTGCCCTTTCTGACACAAACCTGTGTCAACAGTGAGCAAATGCTCCGCCAAGCTATTCAGTCTCTAAGATAAGACTGTGTTTACAACTGTCGGCTACCACTAAATATGGCAGCCAACTGTTTGGTGTTAAGCAACAGATTCACTTCACTTAACCTACTTTTCTGTGACCCAAGTTCAAATTGAAAGCCTGGTTACCTGCATGCTTCTGTAATGGCTTTGAGACTCCCTGCACCCACAGAGCACTGTGACAGGAGAGATTCATGTTACAATATTTCATGGACTGTTTTTATCTTGACCTTAGAACGTCTACATTTGATTGTTTATAGCTTTGTGTAAATATGCCATAAGCAGATGACTGTTCAATGTTTTAATAAATTAGCAGACATTTACTGCTATTAAATCTAACAATGCTTAGATCATCAGTAAAAAATTTTTCATCATTTCATTTAACCTTTGGAGTAAATAATCTAAAGCCTAATTGCTGAGGAGCTCTTGAGACGTTACCCTCGTGAAGAAAAGCAAAGTGTCTACTAACAGAACATGGAAGGAATCCCTACTGGAAACTGATGATATTCCTAAAGGCAAAACATGTGCTTCATCATAAGTTTATGTACTTTAAGTTTGTTTTTCCCCCCCTTGCTATCATAAAAATTTAAAGATACATACAAAATAACCCTTCAACTTGTTCCGTCATTACTGTATTTTATTAATTGTTAGCTTTAGAATCATACAGCCAAAGAATCTCATGGTAAATTTTTCCTCTCCCTTGTTCAACAATGTAAATAATGCCCTTTTAAAGCTTGGTCTCGCAAGTTTTCCAAACATTGCTTATGCTGAGTGTTGGCTAGAGCAGTGCGGTTGTGCTCTGAGAAAGTTACAAGTCCCTGGTTCGATCCCCACAGCGTGCACTCTGGGTCCCTGAGCAAGACCCTTAAGCACACACTGCTCCCCGGGCGCCACACAATGGCAGCCTACTTCTCCCAAAGGGGATGGGTTAAAATACAGATGGTTAATTTCCCCTTTGTGGGACAATAAAGGGATTTAAATATATTTATTTCTAAATGAATTCTTAAAGAGACATATTACTGGCAACTTATTAAAGATAATTAACATGGCTACAATTTACAAGTTCAATATCTTAATGGCTGTATTTCTCTATTTTTCATTTCAGAATGTCTTTTTTTATGTCAGAGTTTATTAACTTAGCCTGATGTAATTTTTTACTTATAATTTAACAAAAACACACAGTGCTTTTATGATTTTCATGAGGTGAATTTCTCCAGTGTGAGATCAATAAAGTTCAATTATATTATAAGTTTTGTGTTAATTTTAACATCAGTGCTGGCATTCAGAATAAATACATGCTAACATTTATTATTTACGAAGCAGGTCCTGTATTTGTGTGGATCAAACTCATCTTTCAGCGCCTGGTGTTTTGTTGTACTGCCTTTTAATTGTGTCTGCAGCGCCCCTGGCTGGGTGTTTTAGAGCATGATTTCTTAAAAGTCTCAAAATCTAAAAGTTTTTCCAATGTATATATCAATATCAAGATTGTATTGGCTGCCTCATGTGACCCATTCTATATATATTTTCTTGAAAATTCCACGTCATTCTCCTAATCCTCTCCAGCTAGCCCTCACCTCATGAAGCAGTGTTCACACACTAGACCTGTCCTGTCACAGCTCTAGGCCACTTCCCATTGTTCAGCATTCTTCCTTGGCAACAGCTTTAAACTGACTAGCCTATAACTACATGAAGAGACACATCAGTCCTCTTTTTTGTTCAAAAGACCTGCCTGCAGGGGACAGAGATAGAAAGAGAAAGAAAGAAAAAAAGAGAGCATAGTCATTCAGTTAAAGGGGAGAGCCGATAAATGAGTAAAAGGCAGAGACAAAAAGAGGACAGGACAAAGGAGTTAGTTTGCCATGCCGTTTCCTTCAGTTCCTGTACATTCCAGCGGCCTTGTGGGGCATAAACTTGAGGATTAGCCAAAACACTAAAGCTAACACACCCACACATCTCATGCATGCTTTCACTGCTCTCATTTCCCAAAGCATTGCTCACCGACTGACTGATACTTTAAGAGCATGGCTGTCTCACAGCGCTGAAAGACGCATCAGATGTGTCGGCAGAAATTCCAGTGGCAACTGTAATGAGTCCGGCATAGCTGAGGGCAAAATCATAAGGCTGAAAGAAATCAGTCAGTCATTAAACAAAACTGGGTTTGTGATTAAGACTAAAATAGTCTGAGAATGTGTAATTTGTCACAAGCGAGTTTTGATGGAAACATTTTAACTGTATAATGCAAAACAGATAGAGTCAACTAGAAAAGGGAAAATAACCCTAAGAGATAAAACATTTCTGTCTAAGTAGCAAACACAGCTGCGTGACAGTACATCACTGTCCATTAGGAGTGCAATGAAATCTCACAAGGTTAAAACATTACTATAATTCTCATTAAAGTGAAGTCTTTCACGGAGAACTGTAAAACACACAAAGGTATAAAATCCAATTCTAATTTCAAGTGTTCTCTGATTTCTGGACTGATCCTAGTGGTCCGCAAGTGCATTGCAAGGGGTACATGAAAATATATTATTTCTTATGTAGTAAAATAACATAGGGCTGGGATATGTTTTGTTTTGTGAGGACCCAATTGAAAAATAAAAAAAGCTTTTATCAACCAAAACATTTTTCTTACATGTTTGAGTTAATCTTCAGCTGGGACTCATCAAAAACAGGCAGAGCAACAGACTGGATGTAGGGATCAGCATGGGATCAGCTGTTGTCTTGATGAAAACAAAGTGAAACTAATTAAGTCAGTCTTATAATTTTTGCTCTGTATTATATTCCCGATTCATCAAGTTTATATTATTAAAAGGGAGTTACTCAGAGGAGCCCCAGTTTTATAAAAACAGGTATGATTTTATTTTGTATTTATTTTGATTCCTTACTAACTTCCTAGCAACATATTTATGTTGGTTTTTTTTAATTTGAAAAGGAAAGCATAAAATGCCTAAGAATTAAATGCTCAAATTAAAAGATTAAGTAAAATACATAGATAGTTACTTACTACTTATTATAGATAATAAAAATATTCAGTCCTATAAAAGGCATTAAACTCCAATGGCGGCCGAGACAAATGATCTTCTGTAACTCTCCGTTCAGCCTCTTACAGAGAAAATATTCTTTATTTCAGTTATTGTACGTTACACTTTTGGATAATCATCAATACTTTTTGCTGAGAGGGGTACTCATGGTAAGACAAAATGACCAAAGGGGTACATAAGTCAAAAAACAGTTGGGAAACACTGCTCTAAACAGTAAGTGTTCTCCACTTACTGTTACCATAGATAGTTTTCTCCCCAGTAGGCCTACTGGCACAGTAGTTCCTCATCCATATAACCACTGTTCTTCAATTGTCTTTTTTTATCTAACATCTGCATACAGTATATCCAAGGAAGAAGGAAAGAAAGAAACCCTTGTTAGAATTAAGAAAAGAATACTGATGTTAGGCTGAATGAAAATGGTCTATACCATTCATACTCAAAAAAGAAATAAGATTGTAATAAGTAGTAAAGGGTTTCTTGTTTCTGCCTAGATTTGGAGAGCATGTAAACACATCGGATCCGATACAGCGGTTATTTGGCTTTAAAAGCATATTGGGCTTTTAAAGACGCTTATTATTACTGTTGTAATGAGATATAAGCTGTTATCTAAAGCTGATATGTTTTAAGTTGACAGCTAGTCTGTTCAACGCTTTTATTTCAAAGTAAAAAAAATATACTTGCCTTTTGTTGAGCGACCCAGTTGGAGCAGTAATTATTTAAATTGTAAAAAAAAAAAAAAAAAAAAAATATATATTGTATTTAATATAAAAAAAGTTGTTTGTTTGTCATTACGTTCTATCCAAAACTTTCCCAGTGGAAAAGTTTTTGTTTCACCTGGTTTAATTTCGTAAAAAAAAAATCATCTTTAAAGAGCCTTTGGCTGTCTGATTATTAATCCAGTAATTGAAAAGAAGATTGACTGACTTGCGAAATAATTGTTAGTTACAGCCCTACTATAGTACAATAGTGGTAAAGATCCAATTTAAATTTTGGTTTTGATTTTGAAAATAATAAAAAAAAAAGAATTTAATTGCTCTGTTTTTGTATACGGATTTAGCTCATTCAAATATATATATATATATATATATATATATGTGTTTTTGATTACTTCAAAATGTTGCTAAAAGTTCTGTCTGGATCTCCCTAGCCCAGTATCATGCACTGTCCTGTTTACTGTAAACCAGAAATTAAAGTCAGACAGAATTGCAGCAAAGTGCAGTAGAAAAACAAAAAGGCCAAAACAAACCTCTGAAAGAAACCACACATGCAAGAAACGCAGAGGAATCGGCCTCAAGGGTTGAAACACAATGCCGCTGTCGTGTCATTACATGAAAGATCGCTGCGCTCACTGCAGCTGCTATTTGCATATAAATGCAGCAGAATACGGTCAAAAGTTCACCTTTTTCTTTCAGCTTTCTGCTGCGTTCTCTCTGGGGACTAACACCGAAGGAGAAGGCTACTTAAGTTTTTAAAATGCTAAACATAAAATGAAGACAGCAGTTTTTACAAGTACATGGGTTTACTCTTTGAGGAACGCAGTAAAGCATCGGTCTGGGTGCCTGCGCCCCCACCCACCACATTCCTTTCCCTCTTTCCCCTGGTTTGACGTTCTTTGTCCTGACCACTTGCACATGGAGTGGGGTGGGAGGGGGGAAAGGAGACACTAGCTGCCTAATCCTCTGCCAGAGGCAGACCTAAGCCATCTGAGGCCAAAACCAAATGCCAGGCCTTCTATAGAGGAGGGGACTAGGCAGGCAGTGGGGGATTTGAAAGCAGAGAGAGGTTGAGGAAATGGGGGGAGAGCTAAAGAGTCAGAAAGTAGAGGAGAGGAAAGGAGGTAGGGGGATTTGGAACAAGAGCCAGGCAACAAAGTGCATAAAGTCTTTTTTTTTTTTTACGGGTTCTATTCCTGACCCTGTGACCCTATACATCCTGTTGAAGGAGGAGGCAGAGGCGGGGGGATTCAGATGGCAGCTGTAGGCCCTGGCTGGTTATGTTAGTTTGCAGGAATGTGCACTGCATAAGAAGCATATTCAGGGAAAATTATGAATTACTGATCTGCAGAGCTGGTTTTGGTCTCGCTCGTGACTTTTCACACCCTCTCTTTCCTCTCTCTTACTGCGTTTTACATTTACTCCCTGCATAATCTGGTTGAGGTTGGGAGAACAATGGCTTCTCCCACTCTCCTGCCGAGAGCTGTCGTTTGCCTCCTGCATTCCTTTCCCCATTCATTTCTCTCTCATCTGCAGAAGGGAAAGAGAGGGAGAGAGAAAACTCCTTCTCTTTATACAGAGGAGGGGGTCTGAGAGCATGCCCTAAAAATCTTGAACCAACCTCCCCACTCCTTCCTCCTGTTTTACTTGGTTAGTGAAGCAGCAAAGCGTTAAGAAAGGGGGGAGAAAGAGTAGATGCATTCTTTCTCTTTTTCTGTCTCTCAGTATGTATCAGGGTTGAGTTTGCGGCTTATTTTTAATGACTGGTTTAAAAAAAAAAAAAAAAAAGAGTTGGAAAGGGAGGGGCTTGGTCTCCTATCCCGCCGGGCCGCCGCTCGCACACAGACTTTTTGCTCAGTCACATTACTGTAGCTGTGTCTGGGACTTTCACAGAGAAGTCTTTAATTTGCCCAGGGGCCTGGCCTCCCACACAGCATAGCCCAAACCACCCACTTACAGCCGTGCACCGTTCCACTAAGTTACACCAACGGATTTTGCACTGGAAGCAAAATGAACTCTGCAACCACACCATTTAGCTGTCAAGCAGAGTTTCAAAACATTCAATATTCTCCATAAACGCAGCACTGAACAGAAACATGTTTGTCCTGCCTTGCATAAGGTTTGACTGCATGTCCCATTCAACCATGTTTTTCATTCCCTGGGGCTTTAAGTTTGCAGGCCCTGCCCTGCCCAGCTTCAGCATGCAGGAGCTATGGGGATCATCCACAGTCAACAGTGAGGAAATCCTTTCAGGGCTTTGCTTTTTCCTTTGCTCTTTCTGATGCCAAAACATGGGCAGGAAACCGGAGGAGTGGGACACAGCAAAACCCACAAAAAACCTTATCAGTCGACCCATTTAGTTCTTTTGATACTGAGGGGGAATGCAATCCTCTTTAATTTCAATTGGAAATGGCTACATGTGTGCTGATAGCATTAGTGTACATACAAGCAGCCACTCTGCTGTTTGCTGTCACCTCCTCCTCCTCTTGGTGCCCCTCTATCCAGTTTTCTTTCCTTTATTCAAACCGAAAGCAGCAGGGGAACCATGAATGACACTCTGATGCCTTGCACTTCCTGTGTCAAAAAATATCCAAACGCCACTCTTCCTCCCTGAACGGCTATAATCAAAGCATTCCTACGGCCCCTAACAAGCCAGGACCAATTAAGTCGTAAGTAAACATCAACACCCTGCAGCCACTAAAGAGAAAAGCTTCGAGTCCTTTGGACTTATCCTTTCAACCTTTATTCTGCTCCCCAGCATGCTCAGGCAGGCAAGTGACGATGTTTCAGGTCACAAATAGACAAAACCTTTCCTGTAAGGTTACTTGAGATCACATCATGTCACACTTTACAGAGGCTGCATTCATTGGAACTGAATCCAATTACTCCAGCTTTAACAGCAATGTTCTTATACACAGGTGTGACAATGGTGACATCTAGTGAAAGATCTGATAACAATCCTGATGGAATTCAAAACTGAACTTTCACTCTAGATAGTGTGGGGTGAAGAGAAAACAGCTACAAAAGCTAGAAAAATAACACCCACAGTCGACTGGAGAACAACAACCTGTTTCTCCAAATCTATTTATTAGTAGGTAACATCTTGGTTTGATATGATTAGTTGATCATAAGCTGAATAAAAGATGATAAACACTTCAAATTGAAGATCAATATGGTAAAATATGTATTCATTCAGTTTATCTAAAAGAAACAATATATGTCATATATCATATACACCTGATCACATCTTACAGACACCTACTATTCACAAATCAATTAAACTAGGCCTTACTTACACTAGCAACAATCTAAGTGAAATTCTGAGTTGAAGACAAACTTTCCAGAATATTATGGGCTGGCTAAAAGTCTAACTTCGTTAATTGCATATCAACATATGTTTTTTTTCTATTAAAGGTAAATTCAAGGATCTTTATTTAGTGTACTAAAACTCTGTCTATAATTCAAGTTTTAAAGGGAGAAAAATAAATACAAAAGAAGAAGGTCTTAGAGATCTGACGTTCAAATTCCTGAGTACAGTCAGAACCATAGAACAGAACTAGAGTGACAAGTGTTGACTGGCTGTCAAAGGCTGTAGGTACTGTTGGACTGTCTGGATGCCTTGGTTCCGCTCAGAAATTAAGAGAAAGGCAACTTTCAATGATAAGGCCGGTCTTTGTCTATACATGGAAGGTTCTTAAAGGCAAAGCAACATGAAGCTTGTTAAAACTTGGATTAGACACTGGGTGATAAGACGTTACCATTAATAAAACATAATGTAACTGAATTTAAGCAAAGAGGATAAAGTTCATTCTTTTATTGTGCGTCTATACGGCTTTCAGGCCATCATTCTATGGTTCTCTGATTCCCATTGAGAGCACTCCAAAGACATTTCCATGCGCGATGAGATAACTGAAAAAAATAGATTTGACAATTGTTTTTACTGGATTATCCCTCCCTGGAGGCGCAATGAAAAAGTGGCATTCATTTCAGAATTAAATGGTTATAGTCATTTCAAAAGCTATTTAAAGTAATCATACTATTATTTTAGACAGCAATTTTTGACATGTTTAGGCAAAGACCTGAATAAACAGCATCTCCTGACATCTTCATAGTCTAAAGACACAGCAATTAGATTTATTGTATGAAATTGCAGGATCTTCATCGGATATGTTATTACTCCAGCACAAAATAGTGTCATAATGACAGCAGTTTTACATAAGTTTTAGTTTGAGTTGGAAATGTCTACCAAAAGTCAGATTTTGGAAAACATTCACACGTATCAGCTGCCTCCTCTGGATCCTTTTATCTAGTTATTAACACCTTGTGTTGTTAATGAGCTGTTTAAAAAGAAATGCTTAGTGCTTTTCCTTCTTTGTGTTAGTGAAAGAGCGACAGTGCAAGTTCCCACTGGCTCGCATTCTCAGACAGCCATGACAGGACGAAGTAATTACTGAGTGGCTGACACACCAGCATGGTTAGGATTTATCTCCTCCAGGAAAAGATAGCCAAATCACAGTTTACCCACATCCAGCTCCCAGTTCAGGCTTGATCCCGCAGCTGCAAACCCAGGAGCCACACACAAACACTTTGACACCATCCCATGTGTGCACACACCCTCATGCTCCAAAGCAACTACAGCTGCCAGCCACCACTGAGATGGGCTGCCTGTATCTTCTTCGTTTCCCATTTTATTTTAAGTGCAAGCAACACATGTGCGCAGTGTGTCACCACATGTCTTGACCCAGCCCTGGTTTCCTGTCAAACACACCTACTTGCACCTTCAAAGCAAGGAGAATGACAGCATTATATGCAGGTGTGTAAAGGAGAGAACCTGAGAGATGGATGACAGACATAGAGAGAGTGTGTTTAATTTATATCCCTCTTTGAATATAAATTCCCTCTTAGAAGATGGGGGCTTTGATCTGCTTACACACACCTGTAGTTGCATGCAGAGACGCATGCAGTTAAATCTAAGCTTTAACTGGCCCTGTAATTAAGGCCAAGAGCAGGAAACAAAGAAATCTATAAGTGTGTTTGTGTGTAACCAGGAGGCTGACAGAGCTCAAAATGTAACATCCTCACATAAAGCTGCATAATCTTCATGACTTGGAGGCACATATACATCAAGTGATGCATTAATGTCAGTTATGACTCAGGGCTTTATTGTCCAATAATGCTCACTCTGCATCTCACAATCTCTCTTATATAAGCACTCTATAACTTCGTTGACAAAGAGTTGAAACCTAGAATGAATGTAGAGAAAAAGTTGTGGTTTTTTACAAAAATCTCTTGCAGGGATTCTGCACATCACTGGTAGAGATGCAGCTCCCTCTAGTGGTCAAAAACTGGACTTGAAAACACAGGGTAGGTGAGGGTCTTATTTTACATACATCTTGAAACATAAGGACAGGTGTGCTTAAGAGCAAAAGGAAATGAGATATTTTAAAATAGCAAATATTTTCTATTCTATTGTTTATGCTATCCTCTGTATAGATTTAAAGCCATTAGAGCTAAATACTTATATCTGGTGAGTGACAAATTTTATTTTTGCACAGATGTTATACACTAGGGTCACCTTTGAACATAATACTGTGGTACTGGTACATACTTTAGGTGCTGAAATTCATTTCAGCAAATCAAAATTATTTTAACATATGGTAATGCTTTGAAGAGCCTTCAGTTGCTGTCTGTGTTTTTTTTCTTCTTTTTTTTCTCCGAGGTTTAATCCACATAAAACTGACTACATGGTTGAGATCTGAAATCATTTTCCAGCATTATTAGTTTAGACACAAGTATAAGCTTTAAAATGATGCTCAAGATTTGTTTTGGTTTTTGCAATTTAAGACTAAGACAATATTTTAGTCTCCATGAGTAAATTAAGGGTAAAAAAAAATAAACCCCAAAAATTTGATGTAATTCATAAGAGTAGCATTTAATGATTATTATACTTCATATAATATGTAAAGTAATTAAAAACCCTACTTAACTAACTGCTTTTGCATGGTAACACCAATAATGTAACACACAACATAAAAAATAACCAAAAACAAATCCCCAAGTAATAAAAATAAGTAGTAATGAGAATAATAAGAGTAATAGGGTTTTTACAGCTTGTACTCAGTGTGATATACACGCACACACACACACACACACACACAAACATATGGTTACATTATATACCATACCACCTTTATTTATAAACACTTTCTAATTTATGAAAGTGCTGTACATAGAGCTGAACATTGAAATAAATGAGTAAAAACAGATTATCTAAAAATAAAGAGTAACAAATAAATAAATCAAAATTAAAGATAGGTAAGCTCTCAGGGTGTGCAACATATTTGGAAAAACAGGTTTGATTTAAGAAGAGTTTTAAACATTGTTAGAGGGGAAGCCTGCATTACATCAAAGGTAAGATTACATAAGAACTGTGGAGCCATGGCAGTGAAGGAACAATCTCCTCTTAATTCCCCTTTGGGTTTAGGGACAATAGGGAGCTGCTGGGTGTATGGAAGTTCAGCAGCTCATTTAATTGGTGGTGGTGGTGGTGGGGGGGGGGGGGGGAGTGGGGGGGGGGGGGGGGGGGGGCCATTAAGAGATTTAAAAACAAATGAGAGATCTTCAAACATACAAGCATCAAATGAAGGGAATTTAAAATTGGGCTACTGTGGTCAAGGTAAATGGAAAAAAACAAAACAAAAAGACTACTTAGGTCAGCCATATAGATTTGCTGATAAAATTATGAATGCTAGTTTTATTATTGACAAATAAAACTACCAAGTTTTATTGAAACCTTTATGACTCCACATTTCAGAGGCTTTGTCACCTTTAGATTATTTCGCTCTTCTTTACACAATAGTAAGGCAATCCATTATAAGCATGGCCTGGTTGGTTCAACATGCCCGTGTGCTGTATGCTCGTTTGTGTATATCAAAGCCATGTTGTGCTCAGTTGGAGTTTTCAGCCTATTCTGAAAATAGAGCGTGAAGAGATGGTAGGTGAGCAAGCAAGCAGCTAAACTTGGCAAGCCTCTCCCTGACTCACTTAAATGCAGATGGTTGAAGAGAATCATGGGGCCACAGACTTCTCATCTGACACGGAGAACAGCATCAGAAGTCCCCTATCGAGCCCTCACAGGCCTTGGACTGGTAAGTGACACCACTTACCCGCTCCCCCAAAGCATTCGGGGTGCAGTATCTTTCTGCTTTATGCAGCAAAGAACTCTGGCATGAACCCCTGTGAAGGCAAATCCCAGAGAGGACTTTAGTGTGACCTAAATATTCAGACCATGCAGAGGCTCATGTTGTGATACAGTACCACCATGACTCACTCCGTCACCTGTCAGCCCCTCCCAGTCTGAAATGTACCAAAATAAACCTAGAGTTCCAATAGGATCAACAGTTCCAACTCTCCAACAGTGGATGTAGGGAGCAACAAGCTAATTTATCACAGCCACGTGCTTCTATGGAGTCCATTTTGGAGGGAAGACACAGTGAAGTGATCCTGGAGGCCCTCATTAATGCAAACCGCATCCCACTTACAGTACCTCTCATGTGTATTTATAATGAATACACAAACCACAATTACTTGGGGAATTTATGCTGCCACAATATAGATAGATATATTTTAGATAGATATGCAGAAAACACAAAGGCATCTATGTTTATGTTTGGAAAGTGGTAGGAAAAATTAAATTCGGTTTTCAATTATTATTTTTTAGTTTTATATTTTTTTCAAATAATCTAAAAAGTGTAGAGTACATGAGGATTGATGTGAGGCAATACTTTTTTTTTTAGCCACCTTTGGCTGCAGGTAATTTCGAGTATACCCCTACCTATTGTACAAACTGACATGTTTGTTCATACTTTTCTTCTTTTTTTTTTTTTTTAAACAGTGTCCTGTCTGGTGATGTGGTAATAAGAATAATTGTCTTGATGCCAAAAAGAGCCCAACAGATTTTACTTTCACAAGTGGAGCAGTACGGCTATCACCATAGTGTTCCGCTTGATTTAAGCATATAAATTGCTTTATTATAATTATGCAGGGAGTTTTACAGATTATATGGACACTGCAATGTAAGTAGAACAGGAAGTTCATTATTTTCTAAGTTAGACATTTAGTTATATTGGATAAAAAAATATATTGGAACACGTGTCTTTATGCTTGCTACAGATTCCCCACTGAATTTAGGTCTGGAATAAAAAACAACAACATTTAAACAAATTAATATGCTTTGATCCAAGCCATAGTAGAGCTTTGGCTGAGTGTTCACTGTTGGTTGAAGCTGAAGTGAACGTCAACTTCAGTCTTATATCTTTTAGCATCCAATGGGTATTTATACTCAGAATCTTTCTCCAAATATCTTTTAGCATAGCATTTTGGTCAGTGCTAAATATTACAATCTCTTCACATTTGGGCAGGCGTGTACAGTTTAGGCTTTTCTTTACAGACAGCAGTTTTCTTAGTGTCCAAAAAGTAACATTATAGTCCTTAGACCAGAACTTTGCCTCACTGGTTAGTGTGTCTTCAGGCATAACAGTACTATCTTTTTTATGTCTTTCATCCAAAACTGGTTTTCTTCCGACACTCCACTCGACACAAACAAGAGTGGAAGAGTCCATGTTTTCTTTTTCTCCAACACTGTTTACGTTTGATCACTAGAAAATGTTTATTTGCTGTCTGGAAAGCTGTACTAAACAGACATTTCATTTTGTATACACAGAGTAATAATAGTAATAATAATAATAATAATAATAATACATTTTATTTAACAGCGCCTTTCTGGACACACAAGGTCACTTTACAGAAAATAAGAAAAAGAAATAAAAAGAAAAATGAAAATACAAAAATACAAATACAGGAACATAAAAACAGTTATGGATAGGGAAAAGAGCAGTGTATTCACAAATAAGCAAGCTGGAACAGATGGGTTTTGAGTCTGGCGTGTATATACTAAACAACAATAACAGTTGTCTAAGTCGAAGTATAAGTCCAAGAACTCATGTATAACCAAAGAGCACAGGAGGCTGAGAGGGCTCAACATGAAACACATCCTCACATAATGCTGCTTAATCTTCATGACTCAGAGGCAAATATACATCAAGTGAGGCATGAATGTCAGTCATGACTGAGGGCTTTTTTTTTTATCCCAAAGAGCTCGCTCTGTATCTCCGTCTTATACAAACATGCCATTTTTGTGTTGACACAAAATCTAGGGCTGATTTAAAATTTCTGCTTTACTTGGAACAAAAACAACCTGGATTTTTACAACCAGGGTGTTATCCTGAATGTTTTATTAAGTAAAACTAAAGGGTGCACAGTTTCCCAGGTTTTTAAAAATCTTTTACTTTCACTCTGATGACAACAAACTTTTATTTTGAAAAGGCCAAATCCTAGTTTCCCTTTAATGTGTCTGTTGCGCAGTTTGCAATCCCCAGTCATGATGCCGCCCTCAGAAACAAACAACAGCAGTAGAGGTTTACTCACAGAGCCGGTTGCAGCAGTCCCACATGCTGAGCAGCATGTTGTATAAACGTCGAAAAAGCTCCATGAAAGCCCTTAAACTCTCCGTTTAGCTCACAGAAGACAAGAGTCCTCAGTCCCCCTTTTCTCTCTGATGGAAGTGGATCTTGTGTCAGTGAAACCCCTCACACCCCACATATCCAACAGGACCTTACCCAGGGTGGGACAGTCTTCACTTTCTTCTTTCCCCACAGAGCCCCCTGACTTCTCAAATGTCTGTAGCTCGGAAGTGACATCATTTTTCAGATCGATAGTCCAGTTTTGTTTTAATTTCTATTTTACTTCTTTCACATCTCCAAAATTAGTGCGACTTATTTCATAAAATAATTGCTTTATTAAGTATTTTTCATTCTTGCCCAAGAAAACAGTTTTCCTTCCATTATGTGATTTTTTTATCTGGCAGTTTCATTTAGAAAAATCAATAAAATTACTTTATATTATTGCAATGAAAAAGCAGGTATCAAACATCCTTTAAGTGGAGACGGATTGGCAGTTGAATTGACAGATTGATCAGATGGTTGGGGACTTGTGGCCTAGTGGTTAGAGCAGTGAGCATCCAATGAGATGATTGCCAGTACCCAGTTTTATGCCCACAGCCTGCACTCTGGGTCCCTGAGCAGGACCTTAACCCCTTATTGCACCCCAGGTGCTGCACAGTGTCAGCCCACAGAAATAAATTCCTCCATTGTGCGATCAATGATGTTCAATTGTTATTATTATTTGTACAAAAACACAAAGGTAAGAAGTGACCTAAACTGCAAATGAATATGTAGATGAGGCAAAAAAAAACAAGTTTCAAATATAATTGGTCTTTCAGTGTTTGTGTAATTAACAAAAACTATTACATTAAATCATTGTTCTTGAGCCACTTTAACATTTCCAGTTGCACAAAATGACAGCAAGCAATCCCCATAAATGAGAAAAACATTATCATGTTTTCTTCTAGTCATGTTCTAGTTAATATCAACCGACTTTAATATTTACTGTGGGACTTTGCCCTGCTCTTAACATATCAGTGTTTCCATAGACAACCCCCCCATCCAAAAAGATGGTTTCTTTAAATTCTCTCAATCCAATTCCGACAGCATCTAATGTCAGCAGTAGGGACGGTAGAAACTCTGCTCAGAGGTCCATTTTTAAAATAACCAGAGACAAACATAAAAAAAAGAAAGAAAAAAAAAACTTATTTCTGGCCTTTTCCTTTACTTTTACCCACCCTTGAGTCAACCCGACATATGACAAACAAGTTCTGGCCCTGCCCCTGGATGTTTGCGTGGGCCCCTGCTGGCGGTGGGGGGAGATCTGCACCAGTGGTGGGCTTGATCTTGATCCAGTCAGACTGTGGCACCCTGTATCCCTGATGCCTATTTTTAGTGCAGTGGGAAACCAGAAGATATTTATTTTCTCGGGCTCTATTTTCAGATCAGGACCTACTAAAAGGATCCAGCAATGGTAGTGATTGTTCTTAATAGGGTCAAACAATCTGGTAGTTTCTCCATCCACCCACTTACTTAGCTACTGTAGAGCAAAGAGTGCTGTGTTAAACTGAGCCCCTGGGGGCAGTGTTGTACAGGTTTTTAAATCCTAGCTTGTAGTTTTCCATTATTAAAACAGAGCACTAAGTTATTCCAGAAGGGCTTTGTTAATAAGGGACATGCTACAAATAGAGTGCTTTTTTAAAAGAAAGCTGATAACATGTGAGCTTCATGCATCTTGGTTCATAAAAATAACATTTAACAGTTTGAGTACATTAATTCAGAGTTTTTTTCTGAGAAATTATTTATTTATTTATTTTTACATACCTTTAGTAGAAGGTGCCAATATATTTAACCATAAACTGTAAATGTAAAATAAATGTATCTTAAAAGTGTGCTCTCAAGCAAAGCAGTATGACATTTATTATAAGGGGTTATTAGTCTTTTTAAATGAACTATTTAGCTCATACCAGTAGGGGGAAAAAAAAGAAATGACAACTATTGATCTTTTTACTCTAGAAATATTTAATAGCAATTTTATCTGCTTATATTTAATTTCTAAAGCATAGAATTTCATTAATCACATTTTCTCTCTTCAAAGACTTTGATAACTCAATCTGTATTGTTTATCTGCAGATAAGAGGACGTCTCCACCTGAGTGTTAAAAAATAAATGAAGAGGTGACGTTCCAGCGAGTGTTTGAAAAAAGCACTCAGCAATTTAAACTACCTCAAATGCCGAACCCCTTAGGGAGCACTTTATTCAGCGCAACGCCTTTCTCTGGAGCTGAAGAAAATTCACAGCCATTAAACACCGTCCTGGATCGTTTAATAGAGACTAGCTGGGAGATGGCCTTGTATTTTAGTCAATCTATTAACACTTCTAAAGAAAAGATGCATAAAAGAACCTGATTAGGTTATCAACAGCAGGCCAGTGGAAGAAATTGTAAATTATGACAGGTTTCCATTAAAATCTCTATCACTAAATCTGTGAGATTCTTTGTAATTAAACATACTCTGAAAAAAATCATAACATCAAAACCCAAAAAATCTACTAGAGAGAAAGGAAGGGGATGAGGCGACTGTAACAGAGGTGAAGGAGGTGTGAGACATAGCAGGGTGAAAAAGGTTATGTTAACTGAAGATGATGCTAGGTGAGAGAGCCACAGCTTAACTGCACCAAAATCCTCACGTTAACTCATTAAAATGGATTTTCTCAAGCTTTACAAAGAGGATCTGCTGCAGATTCAGTTAAAGCGATCTGATGGAGCCGATGTGATCAGGCAAACATGTATGTCTGGGGCCACAGTTGGCAACCATGTGAGTGAACACGATAAGTGTGTTGCACTGTGCCAGTTTGAGTGGGCAGCGAGGCAAAGAAAGAGAAAGAGAGAGAGAGAGAGAGAGAGAGAGAGAGAGAGAGAGAGAGAGAGAGAGAGGCAGCCACTTGATGTTCAAAGAGACTAGATCAAAGGTTTAGTTATCTTCCTTTGGATTAAAAAGATCATCAATAATAATGGGCAGGAGAAGCACAGCGGTGAGACAGAAAAGAACCTGATGGGTTTCTCACTGCTCTCTGAGCTCAAGTGTGTGTGCTTTGGTGTGATATTTTGCTGGTTTGCCATTGGGACGAAAACAAGCAGGAGCCATAAGTGTGGGCCTTTTTCCTGGGACTGGTGCTTGAAAAAAGCCCTCAGAAAAATCATGCAATATTTACCACAACGGCTCCACTTAGCCGATTTCATGTGAAATCCAGAGTAATCTGGGCATGTGTGCACATCTGCCTGCATCCTTCTTCTTCTGTTGTCAAGGGGGTTTACTGGAAATAGCTGTGCACTGGGTTATAATACATGCTGTCATTATAACAATATGGAAGAGCAGAGAGGTTGAGGAATGAATGCAAGATGTGATTTTCAAACATAAAAAAGCTTTTCCTGATGGCTGAGAGGTGCAAAACATTACCTGATCTATCTGTTGCATTTACTATAAATTGCATCAGCAGTAAAAAAAAAAAAAACACTTCTAGGTAGTTCAAACCTTGTGTTCAATACCTGAACCCCCTTTTTACTCATATTTAGTTCAGTAAAAGCAGCACAGTATTATCAATTTTACATTTAGCATTTTTTTAATTTAACATTTAAATAACCCTTCACAAATATTAGCATTCATAGAGAGGATGTGTAATCAAAACAGTGGCTTTAGAAGTATGGATGACCTAGAGAGTCACTGAAAATTTGCTGCTATTCGGCTGTAAAGGCAAGTTTATATGTATAGCACAATTCCGTACAAGGACAATTTAAAGTGCTTTACATGAAAAAAGAAGAAAAATAAAAGCAGGTAGTAAAATAAAACAGTTGGACCAGAAACGTAAATTAATAAGGTTGTTTTCAGCTTTCTCATTGGTCAGACAGCCACAGTTGGATCATAACATAACCATGTCATTGGTTTAATTGTGTTTTCAGTGTGCAATAAGAAAATGATTTTCAAATTGTATTTCAAATTACATGATTTAAAAGTAACATTTCAAATGGCTGGTTTTCTTTTAAGTGACTCTCTAGGTCCTCCATATAGAAGTTTTAATGAAAAAGTAAAGAAGGGTCAAGCTTTCTCTTATCATATACTATTCTCTCTTCAGTCCACCACAGTTTTTTCATTTGAGGAGTGGATAAGAGAAAGTGGTCTAAAGCATCAATATACATCTATAAAACAGGAAATGAGGGGTCCTGGATATCTAATTAAAAAAAAAAATCATTAGGGTCTAATCATCTTATAAATGTTGCCAATAACTGTGTTACACTGATTTATTTTCTTTTTAACTATGAAAAAAATAGCCTTCCAATTAGTTTTATTTTTTGTGTTAATTTATTCATGTATTTAAATACATATTTCCCAGGGGTGTCAATAATTTAGGGGGGAAGTTAAATGCCTCTGACATTAAAAATATGTATCCTTAATATGCAATGCAAAAAAACAGAATATGCTGCCAGATATTATTTTGTTCAAATTAAAGTCACTGATCTGTAAATATTATCCAAAAACAACAATAAATAAATAACAAAAAGTGAACATTAGGGGTCATAAGTGAGCATCCATCTGTGTTTTCTGTGCAGCCACACTGTCCACATCCTATTATGCAAATGGGGGTTACAACAGATATGAAAATTACATAATGACCCTGGTTTCTGAAGGCTATAAAGCGAGTGTTAAATAAGGCGCAGAGTTTATTTAAGGGGGACACTAGCCACAACACCTGCATTTAACACTCCACGGGCAGAAAATTGCTGTAATGGTACAACAGGCGCCTATGTTCTAAATGTGGAGCGAGAAAGAGTAAATGTGGTCACGCTGAGCTATTCTCTCTTCATTCCCAGCATCCCCACCAGACCAGACTCAAAAGCAGTACCTATTAATTACACTGACTGATGACTCGGTGGTGAAAATCTTAGGGAAGGATGAACAGCGCTGTAGTGGAGCTATGACAGTAATACGAAACAGTCCTATATCTCCAGGAAAACCGCGGCAAGCTGTTCCCTACATCATCAACCTAACTTCCCCGTCTTGTCTGCTTGTTTGCAGCTGATTACGAAGCACATTTTCCTCCAAAGGTCAGAAGAAGTCGAGAACAAATTACCTTCAACTCTAAAAACCAATCAGAAAAGACATTGTATCACCCCTGACCACATGGCTAACTAATCTCTTGTGCTGTGGCAAACTGCAGCTCCAAAAATGGATGTCCACTTAGCTGCTCACATCTCTGTAGCTATTATGTCTGACAAGTGCTTTTTGGCTGACATTTAAAGTGTTCTTCATGTTGTGGAGGAGATAATATTTTCTTTTAAGCAGGAAAGAAAAGGCACTAAATAGCAAAACAGAGGAAATCAGAGGGATTCTCTCTGACAGGTCTCTGGAGCAGCAGCTGGGCAGGTTGAAAACTGAGTTTTTGTTTCTCACAATCTCTCCCCTGATAGATGGGTTTCATTAACTCCTGCTTCCTCCTGGGAAGGAACTGCGAATGCCTGTGTCTTCATTTCAGTTCTCACTTGATCAATACCTAGCACCCCAACAACCAGAAAATTAGCCGGAATTATCCATTGCCTTTAATTGCAAAGTTAACCTAGGCTGTCTTTGATATAAAGTGTATTTCCTGAGGTATTCCTTGCACCTGACGTTTTTTTCCCCACACATTTCACAATAACGCCACAAACTTCAATCTGTTTTGTTTGGATTAAAAAAAAAAGTAGAAAAAAAAACCTTACATGGATGGAAAATGATACATGGTTTTGAAAAGATATTACAGATATCTTAAAAGTGGAGTATGAAATTCTCTTAAGCCCCCTTTCACTCCAATACTATTATATGAATTCCATTAAAAAAATTTTTGTGTGTGATTTCATCACCATTTAAATACAGCTAGGAAACATTTGCGGAAGGAGAAACAAGAAATGTGACTTGGTCACATGTTGCTCCAGATAAAGAACAAGAAAAAGTGTATGTATGTATATATATATATATATATATATATATATATATATATATATATATATATATATATATATATATATATATATATATATATATAGTACATCTGTGTGTGTATAATTATTAGGATTTTGGTTTGTACATTTTTATACATGCAGTGTTTATACAGTGAGGGTCAGGCTGGATTAAAGCGAACATGCATTAGATCGATCTATGTCAGGGATCAGTAACCTGTGGCTTCGGAGATGCAAGTGATTTTTTGGACCCTTTACAATTGCTGATTATAGTGACGATGGTAGCCAAAAGTTTTACAAGCCTCAGTTTTTTTTTAGAGAATTTTTGAACTAAAATTTCACAGCAAAATGACATTAAAAGAACCAGACATATGTTTTTGATCTTTTTTTTTCTTGTCATTAGCTTGGAAAGTGTTTTTTTTTAAGCATCATTAGATCATCATTTAGAAAAAAAAACACGCTTTTTTTTATTAAACATTTTCTGTATTTTCTTATTCCAAAACATAAAAATACAAATAAACTGTTTGCTGTTTAAAACGATAACCGGTTTCTGATAGCAGATGCTTTACAAAAATAAGTGGGGTTTTTTTAATGGTCACATTGGAAAAAACGAGGAAGAATTACTTAAAAATGTCTTAAATTAAGTGTTTTTACCCTTAACTAAAAAAAAAAAAAAATGGCTTATCTATATTTCAATTTTTTTCCAGTGCATGTAATATTTACAACTCTAAACAACTTTTATTTAGCTGGAATCAGGGTAAAATGTCTCATTTGCTTTGAAAGGCTGCAGACCCCTGACATAGGGGTCAACTTTATAGAGGTCTGATTTATAGGGGTCGACTTTGGAAAATAAAAAAAGGGGCTTCATTGAATAAGCCCTGGTTTTGTAAATTGTTCTCTGTAGCATAAACCTGACGGTAAAATTCTGAACTTTTTGTGTGCTGTCCTCGTCATTATCCTATTGCTGTATAAGCCCTAGATGGGGGGACCTGTCATATATAGATAATTTTAAACAGTCAAACAATATCCCATACTTTGTATCACACAGAGAATATCGTTTGTTCAGTCATCTAAAAAAACCAAACAATATGGCACAACCATAAATATGGCTGCCCATGTATACAGTCTTTGAAAGCAAGGCATTAATCAGAGAGCAGAAATATTCAAAAACTGGATGAGATGCAGATATTTACAGCCTTTGGTAGAATATAACAGTTTGATATACATATAACAACAAGTCAGACTGTGGACACATTGACCATGATTGAAGACCTGGTTTGTAAAGACTCAATTCACTTTTTGGAAGAGAGGTGAAGCTCTGTGTTTAGTAGCTGTGTTTCTAAATAAAAAAAATAAATAAATAAAAAACTAATTAAAAGCATTTAGATTCATTGGAGCAAATTAACAAGGTGATGCATAGCTTAATGTCGGCATTCGTTGACGTTATGCTTAGCTGTAGTAAACAGCAAGTGAGCTAACAAGCCCGTGTGGACCACAGCTCTGTGTTGGAACAAGGTTTTTGACAATTTGTTGCAATCAGGCAAGTTTTACCGTACTTACTTTATCATGTGAGCTAGTATTAGACAATCAAGAGAAAACTGTGATTCTAATGCTGCATTCAGGACACCAGAAACAGCTAACCAGTCATGTGATGTGAGAAAAATATGCATTTATTCAGAAATTACTAGAAAAATGTATTTCCATCTCTTCTTCAGTGTAGTTACGCTTTTTTCAAAAAGTCAAAAACCACTTAAATAGAGCGTCAAAGCTCCTTTTTTTGTACTAAATTTAGCAATCTGATTTGAATCTTGCCATAAAGCTCTTTAATTCTGCTTTTCTTTTTTTCAGCAGAGAGCTGATGGAATGACTGATTGAAATTAGACTCTTTGGTAAAACAACCTAATTAGCTTTATTGCAAAAAATATGGGCAAAGATTTCAACCTTCAGAGACGCTAAGCTAGTAGTAAAAAATGGTTCCACAAGACTCTGCTGTTTGTCCAAATATGTATTTTAAGTGATAAAAAAAAAAAAAAAAAAAACATGATTCATTTTTATTTCCTGCAAATATGTTCATGATTTAAGGGGAATGTATGTTTGTGCAAGTATTGCATTGTTTTGTCTTAATCATATTATATCTTTATGTATAAACATTTTTCTCCTAAAACGGGAAAATTAAAACCCCCGAAAGGAGCAAACTGAGGAAAACTTAAACTGTAGCAAACAAATGTTTTGTCACAATCAAATTTTTATTTAGTGTCACCATCATTCCGGTTTGCAGTGGATGTGTTTAATTAGCCGACTGCTGCAATTGTCAGCTTGGTTTGAGGAAGTGCTCTTGTCTAATTGGCATTATTAGATAAGAGCTGAGGGGAAAGCCAGGCTGCATCAGGCAACAGTGAGTCAACGCGCGCAATGGAATGGAATGACGTTTAGATTCTGCAGTGTGAAACATGAAGGCACTCAGTGCTGAATGCCAGCACTGCTAAGCATCAATACTGTATATAGAGACACTGGAAAGTCTAACTCTCTGGACCATGAGGCACACAATGGGGATAGAATAGGATCCAGCAGTCTGGAAGCTTTAAAGCTTAGATAAGCTCTCTCTATCTGGGAAAAAAAACTGTTCTGGATACAACAAATTGTATCTAAGCAGGAAACTGGGTCAAAAGAATAATACAGAGAATGTTCACAAGGTATAAATCTTATATGGAAAGAAAAATGAACACAACCTTTGTAAGGGCTGCCAAATTTATTCAAATCTCTGTCAAATTCCTTTCCTTGCAGTAATCAGGTTACGCTATAATTTCTCGGTTAATTCTATTCAAAGGCTGCATAATTTAAAAACCAGACTGCCTTCTCTGCACACAGATGAATTTATAATGGGCTATAGAATATGTATGTTAGTGCACATGAGCAGACGAGTCAGCATTTGAAAAAGTGATGTTCCCCAGCCTTTACCTGTGCTGCTCTGGATCGTTCGGACAGTTGTGGCGGTGCGTGGAGGGGAGTCTGTTGTCCTTTCACACAATGCTACGACACCCTCTTCCTCTTCTTGTGAGCAGCCCTTCTCTATGGCACGCACGTAGCTGTGGCTCCTCATTCGGAAGCAGCCAGGCATGGGTAGATCCAGGGCATCCACTGCCTGGGACTCCATCTCGCTGAAGACGGACTCACAAACCGCCTCTATCTGCCCGTTAACCTCCACCTCACTCACCTGTAAAAAGCAAAACAGCTGGATTAAGGCATGTTTTAAAGCAGTGGCACGTAGAAGGTAAAACACAAAGAGAACAGTCAGTAAGCAAGACTAATTTAGGGACAACTGTGTTCGTGTGGAACATTTGATGTGGGCTTTTCCAATGATTAAAGCTAAAAAAATCCTTTTTGTAGAAGCAATTTACTAGAACAGAACCGATCAGTACAGGTTTACACATTTTGGCTTTAGTGCCCCTAACTTCGATGTATTTTGTTGGAATTTAAAAGGATATACCAGAAGAAATATAAGGAAGATAATACATGTTAATAATAATTTTGTATAGGATAATTGACATTTGTATTTAGCATTAATTACTGTGTAAATATAGTAAATTGCCTGTATTTATTTAGCACCTTTTTAAGCCAGGGGACTTTGCAGAGCTTTTCACTACATTTACCTAAACAATCACATACTTATGGTGGCAAGCTACACTGCAGCCATTGCTGCTCTGGGGCACACAGGCGCTCCCAGGCCCTCTGACGTCCATTAGAAATCAGAAGTGGTTAAAAACAGCACTTTAACTAAAGCTGCAAGTCGTGTTAAAAACTGGCTAAAGTGATTCCCTTAACACTCAATCTTTTTGCAGAATGTTATATTTAGATTAAGCAGAGTAAATAAAATCCATTTTTCTAGTATTAAGGAAGAAAACAGAACAGAGAGCAACAAATTATTATTTCTTTCTTCAATATGTTATGATTCAAAACAATTTTATTGTTGTCTTAGGGTATGTTTAGTTTATTGTCCTGGCTGAATCCATATGAAGGAGGAAACTGACAAAACAAAAAATAAAAATGAAAATAAATAAATACACACACACACACACACACATACTTACACACATATATATATGTGTACATATATATATATATATATATATATATATATATATATATAAACATACATAAATAAATATGTTTTGGTCATGTAAAAAGGGTAATACTTTAGAGTTTTTTCTTGTATTTATTTATTTGTGTATATTCCTTTATTTTCATTTGTGTATTTTTCCTTTATTTTTTATTTCTATTTGCATTTGTTTATATATTTCTACATTAATTTATTTCTACTTGTATTTATTTCTATATTTCTTTGTCCGTTTCTGTTAATGCGGTTTGTTATTCTAACATTAGTCTTCGGCATGATTGGTGAACTGGGAAAATCATCATCTTAAAGTCCTCTAAATGGCAGTGTTTTTTTTATTAAAATACGGTACTATTTTATGTGGACACCCTTGAGATTATTACATTGATCATCTGTAATAACACTTTATATTATTTTATGTTGATCCTAAAACCAAGATTATTTCACAAAAGAAAACACTACCAAGATCCAAATTATTACCCCCCTCTGATATTAATAGTCAGTTATGAATCAACTTTGGTAAACTACAGCATGTAGTTTACCAAAGTTGATGTCCCAATGTATTCCTCTTCTAAGCTCCTCCATATCCTCTGGTCTTTCAGCATGGACCGCAGATTTCAGGTAAGGGTTTGTGTTAGCCTGTCAGGAACATTTACCTAGGTTTTCGCTACCTTTTTCTAGGTGCGACATATGTTTTAGGTTACCCCTAATTCTTTAACCTTAGCAAGTTTCCCCAGCACCTAACACGCTTGGACAAACTTCAAAGTCTCCAAATTTCTATGTCCTTCCTCTGTTTTTTGAGCATTTATTTTTTTCTCAGGTCAAAACTCTTCTGTTTTTGGAGTGATGCTTCCTCAAACATGGTTGGTTGGATGTCTTAAACCCTGAGGAGATCCTCAGTTTTCACTGGATTGACTGATTCATTAAAAGCAGTGAGCATTTAAGAACCATAAATGAGACTGCATGCTGCCTGCTAAATTTAGCCCTTTTGTGTTAGGACTGTTTAATGTCTGTTATGTTAAAACTATAAATACATCAATGACACAGAGAACCAAAGCAAATTCTCTTTTTCTGAAACAAACAAAAAAATTTTGCTATCGAGAAATGTCACAAATTTTCTCCTATTTCTAATCTTTTCTCCGGAATGAACAAATTTTACGAGCACTCCAAACTTGATGAAGCAGTCTTGCGCAGTCAGCAAGCAATTGTCTTAAGTTAAAACTATTAGGCTATATCATTATATATCATGCAACTCTGCAATTATAAATTTAATTTTTATTCACTAATTATTGAACTACACCTGCAGTTAGCATGTCAGTATCCAGGGGACTCTGGTCTAATTTTTTACCATTTTGTCTAAAGAAACAAGAACATAGTCAGTGAGCTCCATGTGGCTACTTGCTGCTATTGAAACAACACATGGAACAGAAAATTGATAGTTAATCAAAACTCCTCTAGTGTGGTAAAATTTTATTATTAATTCATTAATCAATAATAAAGTTTAACTCCATTCCTCCATTATTACATCAAATATGAAATGGTTGAATGTTGTTCTGTCTGAATTCATTAAATTAGATTTTCAATGTTAACACATTTATGTTTATGCATTCTATGGAAGAGATGGAGAACCCAATGAAGGGATGACAGACGTGGTCTGGAGATATACAGTACAGGTGTGTTTTTTATTCAAAGGTGATTTAGCAGAATGTTGTCGTGTTGATTGATGGTGAACTTATCGTAAAAAGGTAGGAGAGAAAGGAAGAGAAATAATATTAAAAATACATTTTATTTAAATCGTTTTTCAACAAACCCAAGGACACTGTACATGTAAACCACAGGACAGATACATTTATGACCAGAATATGGAAATATTGTTGCATGAGGTCCATTAAGTTTATCTGTTGCTGTAAATCAAACAGAGTAAAAAGCAGTGATTAAAATTTTAAAGCTCAGTCTTCACAATAATGGCAATAAGGCCACCCCAACTACATTTTAGTTGTTTTGACTATATTTGAGCTGTGAAAAAATAAAAAGTCAAGTCTTTTATTCTAAATTCACAAAAGATTAACAAAAAACACTATCTTTGAAAATGCAAATGAAGTAAAAGTTCTAGGGATACCAAGAGGGAGTTCCACATGCCAATGTGCCAATGTTCCAATTTGTAAACTAATGCGTCACCTAAAGTTTTTTCATACTTTTCTGTCTTTACAAGATTTGTGATCAGAGCATTAGACTGACTACACAGAGGACCTACTAACCCTCCACAGATATGGGCCACAGGTTTGAAATTCCAGATTCCCACTAACCTGACTGATGGTGCTCATAGCTCTCATGTAGCTCTCATTGCGGGAGCGGAATTTAGGAGAGGCCAGCAGTCCTGCTGGGTCCAAGCTGTCCAGACTTCTGTTGATGGAAACCTCGCTCACTGCCCGCAGGTAGCTGTGACTTCGGATCTGCAGCTTGGGCGAGTGCTCGGTGGAAATCCTGCCACAAGAGAAGACAGAAATGGATCACTAAGAAAAGAGAAAGAAGGAAAGCATGAACCGGTGAAAACAGGTGGGAAGATAGAAGATGAATGATTGCGTAGGAGTGCTTAACCCATTAAAAATTATATAAAATCACTAGCAATTTTGTAGACAAATATAATTCTGTTAACCAAATATGTTTAAAAGTGTTTCGCATGTGGGAGGGGCTTGGTGTAGTTTCTCCTCCATATCAAGAGGAGTCAGCTGAGGTAGCTCAGACATCTGTTTTGGATACTCCTGAAAGGGTCCTTAGGGGCCCAGGGGTTGGCCCAGGACACACTATAGGGCAATGTGTCTCTGCTAACCCTGGAATGGAGCTGCTTCCCCTTAAGGAGCTGGAGGTGGTGTCTAAAGAAAGGGAGTGCTTGGGTTTCTAATGAGACTGCTGGCTCTACAACCCGGGCATCCATAAGCAGAAGATAATGAATTTGAGGCCAAAATGTTTTGAAAAAGCAGCTGACAGCACATTGATGAAGGTATGTCACATGTACAAAAGATCCTTATAGTGTGGCTGCAGAGGAGAAAGTGACTATGGACCACATTAGACAACATAAAGCTCCAACAATAAGAAATCATAATTATTTTACAGCAGTTTTCACTTTTTTGGTACCCTCTGTAAGGACCATAGCAAACTAATAGCAGCTTGTAAGTAACATCAGTAACTAATTTACTCTGTCAAAGACTATTCAAGAACAGAATGTAGAAATTAGTATTTGAAATACTTTTAAAAATGCCAAGGAGCACATTAGCTTCATTAGACTTTTTAGTGTGAAATTGATAAAAAAAAAAAAAAACAACTGTATGCAAAGCTATGGAGATTAATAGGTAGAAGTGAGCTTTTTAGCTGCTTTCAGTCACCACTATAATCTTTGGTATAACTCTCAAAGCATGACTTGTTAAAATAAAAGGATCCTGGTGACAGTTATGTAGAAGTGAAATACCCCTATAATGCCCGCCTGCTTCTGAATAACACTGCTAGTCAAACCCAGACTAAAATTGACAACATTGATCTAAATATTTCCAGCATATCTTTTATGAAAATCGCAATTTTCTTCCCAGGCTGTCATTTGTCCCTGTAGTAACTTAAAGGCAGAAATGTAATGATAATAATAATATTTGAACATTATTGATCTCACAATAGAGAAATTCACCTCTGCATTTAATCCATCCCCTTGGGGAGCAGTGGGCTGCCACTGTTGGGCCCCTGCGGAGCAATCATGGGTTAAGGGTCTTGCTCAGGGACCCACAGTGCAGGCTTTGGGGATCTAACCGGATTCTTGCAACCTTCTCAGAGCACAAGCCACCACTCCCACACTTCTGAATTTATAAGGTCTACATCCTCACTGCCCCAAACTTTGAAAAGGATTTTTTAGCCAAAAATTCTAATATTTTCATAAATGTTTTTTTAAAAAAAAAAGGATATATAGTAAAATCTTTACAAATACAGTTGGAGCAGATTAAATAGGTGAAACACAAATAGCTCGGCCAGTAAATACAACAAATTTGGTGCCATTTTCTAGTTTTTATATTAAGAGATAAGGTTAGATATAAAGTTGTCTAATGCATTTATCAAGGACGTAAAATGCAGCTCTGTCATCTTGATCATAGTTTTAAGACCTACTTTATTTTTTGTCGTACTAGAAAATCTTTTCCATTTCTTTTTGAGGCGTGTTTTGGCTAATCGGCCCTGTTCTTCTGCAGCGGCGTAAACTCAACAAAGTAGCCAGGTGAATGGGGGCACCCTGAATATTCAGTCTCTCTCTTGAACTGAATAGGGTACTTAGAGCAGAGGTTTCCAAGCATATCAGCCTGTTACCCCAAAAATAATATGTCAGGCTGGCGACACCTCAAAGAATACAACATTTTATCTTTATTTATCAATTTAAAGTAGATTAATTGCATTGATTTTTAATTAAATATGTATATTTTTCAATAAAATCAAATTATCTTAGCACTAATTTCTTATTTTTTATTTGTTAACTGTCATATTTATTAATATACAGGTTTTATAATTCAATGCTATGCTTAATATTTCAATAATTATTAGATAAATAAATGTTACATCTATCCATTTCATAGGGTAGTCACATTTATGTATTCTATGATATATTTTTGTCCCTCTATACTCCTCAGGGACATACATGTCAATAGTCACAGAAAAAAAAACTTTAAAGCCCTTGAAGATGTTGATTCATTTTCACTAATTATCATTAATTAATTATATAAAATCAACATTATAACACCTTTTTCACTCCTCGGTAATATTTTTCCTACTCATATTTGTGTAGAATAATCACCTGTTTGTTTCAGCTCTGTAATTATGCTGTCATTTAATACTCAAGTTTAATGTCATTAATTTACTTTTAGCTGCGTCTCCGCTGCCCAATGTTTGCCATCTTGCTTTCAAACTTTTTAAATATTTTCCAGGATTGGACATTGAAATTAAAATAACTCTAGCTACAAACCTCAAACTTAATTTTCAGAAGTCCTAACATTCCAGGATATAATGGTAATGGACATTATATACAGGTAAAAGCCAGTTAATTAGAATATTTTGAAAAACTTGATTTATTTCAGTAATTGCATTCAAAAGGTGTAACTTGTACATTATATTTATTCATTGCACACAGACTGATGCATTCAAATGTTTATTTCATTTAATTTTGATGATTTGAAGTGGCAACAAATGAAAATCCAAAATTCCGTGTGTCACAAAATTAGAATATCGTGTAAGGGTTAAATTTTGAAGACACCTGGTACCACAAACTAATCAGCTGATTAACTCAAAACACCTGCAAAGGGCTTTAAATGGTCTCTCAGTCCAGTTCTGAAGCCGACACAAACATGGGGAAGACTTCAGATTTGACAGCTGTCCAAAAGGCGACCATCGACACATTGCACAAGGAGGGAAAGACACAAAAGGTTATTGCTGAAGAGGCTGGCTGTTCTCAGAGCTCTGTGTCCAAACACATTAATAGAGAGGCAAAGGGAAGGAAAAACTGTGGTCAGAAAAAGTGTACAAGCGATATGGATCACCGCGCCCTCGTCAAGATTATGAAAAAAAACCCATTCAAAAATTTGGGGGAGGTTCACAAGGAGTGGACAGCTGCTGGAGTCAGTGCTTCAAGATCCACCACCAAGAGACGCTTGAAAGACATGGGTTTCAACTGCCGCATACCTCGTGTCAAGCCACTGTTGACCAAGAAACAGCGCGAAAAGCATCTCACTTGGGCAAAGGAAAAAAAGAGCTGGACTGCTGCTGAGTGGTCCAAAGTCATGTTTTCTGACGAAAGCAAATTTTGCATTTCCTTTGGAAATCGAGGTCCCAGAGTCTGGAGGAAGACAGGAGAGGCACAGGATCCATGTTGCCTGAAGTCTAGTGTAAAGTTTCCACCATCAGTGATGGTTTGGGGTGCCATGTCATCTGCTGGTGTCGGTCCACTCTGTTTCCTGAGATCCAGGGTCAACGCAGCCGTCTACCAGCAAGTTTTAGAGCACTTCATGCTTCCTGCTGCTGACCTGCTCTATGGAGATGGAGATTTCAGGTTCCAACAGGACTTGGCGCCTGCACACAGTGCAAAATCTACCCGTGCCTGGTTTACGGACCATGGTACTTCTGTTCTAAATTGGCCAGCCAACTCCCCTGACCTTAGCCCCATAGAAAATCTGTGGGGTATTGTGAAAAGGAAGATGCAGAATGCCAGACCCAAAAACGCAGAAGAGTTGAAGGCCACTATCAGAGCAACCTGGGCTCTCATAACACCTGAGCAGTGCCAGAAACTCATCGACTCCATGCCACGCCGCATTAATGAAGTAATTGAGGCAAAAGGAGCTCCAACCAAGTATTGAGTATTGTACATGCTCATATTTTTCATACTTTTCAGTTGGCCAACATTTCTAAAAATCCCTTTTTTTTTTTATTAGCCTTAAGTAATATTCTAATTTTGTGACACACAGAATTTTGGATTTTCATTTGTTGCCACTTCAAATCATCAAAATTAAATGAAATAAACATTTGAATGCATCAGTCTGTGTGCAATGAATAAATATAATGTACAAGTTACACCTTTTGAATGCAATTACTGAAATAAATCAAGATTTTCAAAATATTCTAATTTACTGGCTTTTACCTGTATGTTTAAATAAAGTAAACAACATACAGTAAAAAAATATCCAGCAATACCGATTCAGTAGATAGTCTTATCTAAACAACAAACATAAAACTACAGAAAAATTAAACTTTTTCAAAAGTACAGATGCTCTGTCCTTGAGGTACCTTGAATGCACTCTCCTAAACTCTTAACCACGAAGACACTTCTGTACATTTTGAAAAAAGGAAGTCATTACATCTGCCTCCAAGTTCAAGTTGATTTACAGAATTTCTTTTGAAAACACATCGCATCCCAACCTTTAACCTGATAAAAAGGCACTACTCTCTCTCTAAGGAAAACATACAGAGTGTATTTTTATCCATCACCTGCTTTCAAACTAATTGCTCAACAGGCTTTGTGTCTGTTTGTGCTTCCCGTTTGTGTGGGCCTGAATGACTGTGTGTGTTTGGGTTGTTGAATACAGGCCCAACTAGTCATCAAGCAAAGGACATTAATATAATAATTAATATAATGCCATCATTTCATACTAGCACACAAAAACACACAAAATAGAAGATCGAATACATTCTTGAATAAGAAGTAAAACAAAGATAAAATGTTCAGTGTCTTTCATTTTGTCTCTTTTTTTAATTGTATTATCTAAGAACATCACATGGAAAACACACTTTACAGCTCCTGCTCTCTGCCTCCAGGTCAGATCTCTTCAATTATGCATTTCTTCCTTAAAATAGAGCCTAGGTGCCACAGCAAAGCGAACAAGATTAGTCATCCTTGGATGGAACATAGGAGGACGAAGGTAAATCAGAGGAATAAACTATTAGGACAGGAATAAGGATAACATTTAGAAATCAAACTGTTCCTCCATGTTGTCCAGCCATCACTGGAGGTTTCATGTTTGGTCCCACTAACAATATAGTTATTTGATTATTTGTTGTTTCTTATATAGATTTTATTTAATATATTCTTAAATGACAGTACTGTTCCTTTTTCTCTAAATCTAAATAAAGAATTTGGTGAAGGTTGGTGTGAAGCTTACACCAGACAAACCGTTCCAAAAGGAGAGGCACATTTTAAACAGAGAAAATAGATCAAATATAAGACTCATATATAACAAAATTTAATAATTGCACACCCCCACTTTTGTTTCATGGGTTTATTTTATTTTCACCCTTCTTTGTTTTCCAGCGGTATTAGAATTTGGGTTTTTCTGATATGAGCGATGTGGGCAGCTTGATCCTTATTTGCAATATTCAAAATAAATGTATTGGGGCTGAAACTAAAACAAAATAAAAATGTATTAAGTCATTTGCAAACGGCTTAACATGCTTTAAAACGGTATTTTATTGCATTCTAAATTCAGTTGTACTAATTTCACTTTTAGTTGGGGAATACATTTTCTAATCAAAAATGCGGATACTTGTGTCAAACATCTAGGTCATTGAGAAATGTTTATCCCAACTTTCTTTTTTTGCTTGAAAGAGTGAAAAACCATGTTAACCATGTAACCGTATTAACCATATCCTGGACGTATTTCTATTTTCATTCAATGAATATTAATTAAAGAGGATCTGCCAATTAGACAAAATGAGGTTGTTTTTTAAAGTCTGCTCAAAATATTTATGAATGATTGACACGTCTATTGAACTGTCAAATACAATACAATCCGTGTCCATTTCTAAAAATCACATAGCCAATAGTAGCCAGAAAAAGCAGAAATTAGACAGTAGTCATATTTGTGATGTGTTGAATCCCTCCTATGGGGTCATCTTTGGCCGAGGGTTAAGGCAAGTTAGACGCTTACTTTCCTCGTTCGTATGCCATAAACGTATAGAAAAACTAGAGGTGTCTTCGTCACACATATTTGCTAAATCCTGAAGATAAAATTTATACATTGCACGTTTTTTTTTCCCTTCTCTTACCCTTCAGAGGTTTTGAAAGGCAGATTTAATAATTTTCAAAACTGAGCACATGTTGGTGATGAGACAGCAGGTGTGTGCCCAGTAAAAGTAAGAACACAAGAGAATGTTTGCTATTCGCAGAGACCCACATGCCATGGTGTTGTAAACATTTTCACAGGAAGATTTCATGGTCATCATGAGTGATGACAACATTATATCTTATCTGAGATGGCGGGTGAGGTTATTTTGAATTTATTTTAACATTTGAATTGTTCTGTTATTAACAAATTGTTGATACATTATGAAACTGACTCTTGTGTATACATTCATTTTTACTTTCATATTCTTTTGGAGGAAAACAGTCCTGAATCAAATGAATATTGTGAATAAGTACTTCACGACTACTTTTAAAAACAAATACCCTTCTTAGTATGTATTCCTCTGTGATTTTTTTAAAATATAATTTAGTGAAATAAAATCACAATACCAGAGTAGATAATGTAGTGTCTTACTTAATTCATGTTAAATCTGAGTGCAAGAATACATATGGTATTAATTAAAGGAAAGTAATATATTTATGTGCATCAACATATCATTGAAATGCTTCTCATTACTTTGTAGTGGACTCTTATGCAAGTACGCAAAAGAATCTTGTCTGAAAATTGATTGGACTTGTATTTAGAACTAGCAACACCAGACTTAAAAGGAACTTTACAATTTGACACTTCTGTGCTGATTCTGTCTCTCAACACCTGGTCCCACTTTATTCCTCTGGGCTCAAGAGACATTGGATATCTTTCAACTGAACCAAATATGTCACCCTGTGTATTTCAAACCTCAGAGAAACAGGTGACTCTTTCATAACAGCAACTTCCATTTCACATGTGGGTGTGGATGATGAACAGAGGAATCCAGTCAGAAACAAAGCTCTATTGATGCCTTTGTTCAGCACATCTATTTCCTAATTCACAACTAATAATGTTAACTCAGGTTTGGAATTTTAAAAGCTGGATCCATTGTGTAACACTTAGGAATGACTGGTCAGTGTGTTTGTTAAAGTCTCTCTATGATATTTATACATTTTTTTCCTTTACTTTAGCTGCCTGTAAAACTGTTCTATTCACATCATCCACTTTGCAAACAGTTAATATCTAGTTGTAGTTTTCTGTAAAAAAGAAAAATTTAGTAAATAATAGGATTTAATACACTGGACCAAATGGTCACAGAATGCCTTTCAACAACATTTGTACTAACAAAGCTGATTATTCAACCATTGCAGAGTGGAAAAGATTTGGGGAAGCTCACAAAGACTCACAAAGTATGAAAACAAGTTGTCAGCGTCTCTTGACTCATTCTCTATCTCCAACATGCAGCACTGCATTTTGGGCTTGTGCTGCTGGATTGTATCAAATGATGATGGCATTCCCTGCAAGTCATTAGTGGGGCCCCAAGCTGTGAAACATGTCCTTATATAAGGCTGTGTGTCTTTGCATGCAAGTGTTTGTGCAACCAGAAACAATGACTGAGTCCTGGTCTTGTGTTTTTCTCATCTTCAAGTATTACACAGCTAATCAGTCACAGCCCCATGTGTCAAAATAAGACGTGTCCTCATTTCTTTACCCATTTATGTGAAGTATATAATAATAAAACTCAATTTGCTGGAAGATAAAGATCAAGTCCCTAGGACTTAAGTAGTGCATTAAAATATTCATTAGATTTGTTTATTGGTATCCAATAAATATGGTTTGCAATAATTTTTTTTAGCTTAGATTATGCCATTTACATTCAGCTAATGTTACTCTGCAAGTGGACTCAAGTATGTTGGCAGCATTGTCAAAAAAAGTAAGTATATTTTCAGCTGTCCATAACCAACACAGAAATAAGTGCCTATCACTACATAGGCATGGGCCAGTGAGAGATTTTTTATGGCTTCATAACCTTCAATATAATAACACAGCACCTCCCCCTCTCTCTCTATCTCTCTCTCTCTGACTGGTGATGTTACTTTTGCTTAAAGCTGACACTATCCTGCATTAATCTGTAGAAAATATATTAAAGTCTATTTTTTAAGTTTTAAAGTAAGAGGGGAAGGTGTAGCAGGATTTCATCAACCAGCTGAAAGCAGTGCGTAGCAGCAGGTGGGGAAAGGATGGGTTACTCTATGTATTATACAGCCAGAGAAAGGGATCATTCATTGGAATGAGGTCATGTCTGAAGGATAATCCTTGATTTTTTTGATAGACTACAAGACTGCTTGATTCATGAACATGAATTTAACATAAAATATAAGTAACAAAGGAGATCCTCTCCAATAACCATTGATTGAGTGTCCCATTTGTCATACTGCCACTTCAGATGACGTCTCAAGCATCTTGGAAAATGTTAAAAGCATTTTTTTGCAGTGCTTTTTAATCTTTGTAATTCAAGACATTGTCACATCACAGATGTCCTTGATGGACTTATAGCTGAGAACATTTATGAATTCAAGCTGTGGGGAAAAAAGCAGCACTGAGAAGCAAATGCCTTACATAACAATCTCATTAAATCACTCCCCATCAATAACGCTGAGTGTTTCATCTCACATCTCAATAGAAAACCTTATTTAAGAGCAAAAAGAACCTGATAACATTGTGGACCTGTAGCTCATTATGAAGCAATGTGTAATTAGTTTCAGAAAAAATTTCTTTACACAAATCGGGATCCATTGGAAATAATGGCTAGGTCTGTTCAAGGTGTCACTGGTTGTGGAGATGAAGAGAACCATGAATAGTGAATTGCATCAGATGTGATGAGAAGGGCATTAAGGCGTTGCCACACAAATGACACACATCTTAAATTGGTGACAAGCCTGAGCGAACTGAAGTGCCGGAATATCAGTAAGTTTATTAAAGTTTTTCATTCTGATCTTCCCTCCTTTTTCTCGCATTTGGTGGTTTTACTCCCCCTGTGTCATTTGATGATCACTTATTGCAAGAAGTGTGAACAAGAAACAGCGTCTTTTACGGCAGCATGGCCTCGGACACTGCATCCCCCTTGGACGGACTGTGCTGAAACTGAATTCACCCTCGGGGATTAATAAAGTATAATTATATTGAAAAAAGGGCTTTGTTTTTCACATTTTATATTTAATTTAAACTAAAACAAAATCGTTCCACTGTGTTATTTCACAGGAAGTCTAGAATAGTTTCAGTATGGCATCAAAGAGTATTTATTTGATGCCAAAAAAAGACATATAAAAAAATAAAAAATATTCTCATTAAAACAAATATTTTTTATGATGCCAATAAAAAGAAATAAATAATCTTTGAAATTAAATTACACTTTCCAAGATTTCTGGTAATTAAAGATACCTTTTTTAAAACCTTTTTTTCTCCTAAATTTAAAGCTATTAATTCAATCATGCCAATGTGGGATTCAAACACTTTGACTTTGCATTCATCTTAGGTGTTGGCTCAAGAGCTTGATTCAAGACCTGAGTGAAAACACTGGAGACTACTGCTGTAAATAATATCCCTTTTTCATTGGCTGAAAAACCCGTTTAAACCAGGGAACAATCTGCTTTTAGTGGCAGTGGGAGCGGCTCACATGTTGCTCTCCATTGTTAACTTTCCTGATTTCTGTCACACTAGTGACATCATCAATGCTAACCCCTTGTGATAGCGTCACCAGAAACGCAGCAGTGGGGGGGCAGAGGCCACGGGGTTCAGGCGCAGCTTTTTTTGCAAATGGGAAGGAAGCCAAATGCTTAAGTGTTTAACTTTCATCGTTTTTAAAGATTTTGAAAACAGTGTTTTTAGCGCAGATATTTGTCCGACAGCTTAGAATAGAATAGAATACAAAATCTCTTTATTGTACCACAATGGTAAAATTCTGGTGTTTACAGCAGCAAAAAGATTAAATGTGGAGCTTAGAAAAGTGTATAAGAATATATAAGAATAACATAATAGTAAAGAGTTAAAAAATAAACAAATTAAATACTGTACTGTAAAATGTTTTAACATTATAAATACTGTGCACCTGGAGAATAAATATCCAATATACAGCTATGGACATTTGTACAGTAATGGATATTTAATTATAGCAGCAACATCAAAGATGTGCAAAATGACAGCAGCTTGTTATTTAACTAACGAAGGTAGAAACTGTGCGAAATCAGTAAGAATGTAACAACTTATTTAGGTTGTTAGGAACAGTGATGGTTATAATGTTTTACAGCTGCTTCTATTCTATTCTAGTCTTATTTTACTGTTTCAGCTTCACTTGCGAATTGTAAGCTGATGCCAACATCTGTTCATCACCCATGGATATTAATATTTAAACACATTTTGTGTGAGAAAAAAAAAGAATTACCCCCAAAAATGAAAAAATCATTTTCAGCATACACTCACTTGAGCGTGGTCATTTCTGTGAGAGAAGGCTGTGTGGCCTTCAGGTAGCTAGCTCGCCGTGCTTGGACCTTGGGCGAGGGTTTCGGGCTGCAATCTGAGTCACCACTATCCTCCTCTGCCATTGCCTTGATATAGCTGCCGCTGCGCATTCGCCGGCATGGGATCTCATCATCCTTCCCCAGTGGAGAAAAGCCGCTCCAGTCATCCTGAGGCACCTGCAGACATGAGGTAAGAAGAAAAAAGAAAAAGAGAGGAAAAAAAATTATTCCCACAAACAGATCCACAAAGGATCCAACAAGACTAGAATATATTCCAACCAGCCTTTCTTGATCCTACCATTAACCTCACAATGCCAATGGCCTTCTTTTGTCTGTCCCATGATGCATGCTGCATATCAAGCATGGGAAAATTAATCGTTTTGACAGAATACTGCTGTAAACCCTGGCCTCTGCCTGCTCTCCTGGCTTTTCACACTCATTAATGAAGGTGAAAAAAATAAAAGGAAAACCCATCTCCTAGCTGGTATAATCTAAAGGAGAGTGAGTCAAAGATAGCAGAGATGGAAAAAGGAGGGGAAAAACAAAGGGGAGTTTGTTCAGCACAACCACCGCACTCCCAAAGTGAGTGGCTTTTAGGGCACCAGCTATGAAGTGAAAGAAATGAGATACAGGGTGAAGAAAAAAGTGAACGATTCAATGGACAACTGCATAGCTAGGAAACAGAGCTGAGCTTAATGTCAGGGGCAACTACAGAGAGGTAAAGGTAGGTAAAGAAATGCGTAAAACATAATTTGTCAAATAAATAAAAACATGCTTAAATAATTTTTTCCCCTTTTTTCATTCAACAGAATATAACATTTGCAAGATGTTCTTTTAAACCTTTTTGTTATAAACAAGCTGGAATGGTGCAGTTTTGTATTAAAAACAAAAACCAAATCCGAACCTCTTCAGTAAACATGGAAAGCTCTTACTAAGTACCTAGATACACTATGAAGACAGAAAAAGCGTTTTGTGTCTGGAAGAATTGTTGCCTCGGAGTGACAACATCCTTTCTTGATCGGCTCAGTTGGCTTTCCAGGATGTTAAAATGCATGACCAGACAGAACACTGCCTTTTGCTTTCTCCTACTCTGCCCTTTTCATGCTTTTCTCTGCTGTCCTCATTTACTCCTCGTCTTCTATCTTGTACGGTAATGTTCACACACACATAGACCCTGTAAGTTTCCTGACACTTTCTGCCCTTTTTCTCACATGTTTTGGAATATATTTTTACTCTCCATAAAATTCAACGTCTAGAAAAAGTATTCACACCCTTTGAACATGAAACATTATTGTATCTTGTCATTTTATTCTTGATTTTACTGATAGCACAAGAACAAAGTAGTCCAAATTTCCAGAAACAAAGTACAATTATACACTGCTTTTGAAATTTTTGAAAATGAAAATCTACTTTTGCATTCTGTACCCTTTATGTAAGTGTAGGTGATAAATTTAACATATTGGTCTGTGGTGGGCTTGGGCCGCCATTCCTCAAATACCACCACCCCCAAAATCAAAACATCAAAAACTTGTCTAAGAAAACAGCCTTCTAAGGTTCCTTTTTAGGAAGGATATGGCTTGTGTACATCATGTAATCTTAGCAGAATCACATGAGAACCTAAAAGTAAAGCATGTGAGAACTTTAGCGAATAGCAGCATCATAATAAAGATGATATTCAAGGAACATCCAAGATAGGTAAGGAAGAATGCTGTCAAATTTAAAGCAGTGTTTAGAATCTAAAACATATTTTCTAAAACTGAAATAATGAGACAGCTGTAGACTTACCAGATCTGGCCATCCACCTACACTGACTGAGCAAAAAGATCATCAATCAATAAAAGACTATCGCCATGGTAATTCTAGATAAGCTACACAAGCACAAAAAATAATCTGACTTCCATGGAAAATGGCAACAGAAATCTATAAAACACAAATAAAACCCTAACATATCACCCTTATTTCCCTGTCCCTATAGTAAAACAAAGTGGGGACAGCATCAGACTTTTTTTAAGCAGGACAGGATAAATGCTGAAAAATTAATCCAGTTGTGATGGAGGTTCCCTTTTAGCAGCAAAAAGTCCATAAATACATTTCCATAGGTACAATGAAATTGTTAAGTTTAGGGTATATTTAGTTGAGCTGCAATCTGACTGAGCTCAAGATATCAGCAAGGAAAATGGGGAAAATAAATCTGACTCTAGATGCATAAAGGTAGTAGGGACATACTCTAATAGTTACAGTTAACATAGTTAGCTATGCCCACAAAATATTGACTGAAGGGCTCTGAATGCAAAGACACAAATTATTATAAGTTTCTCCAATGTAAATCAGTTCATTTTCCATTAATTTCATGCATATGATGAAAAATGGGTATTTAACCTATTAAAGACACATTTCAGAGGGATGAATACTTTTTTTGCACTCAAAACCTGGAAAACTAAAGTCTAGAAGATATGTGTGACACTGCAATGCTGTAGTGTCACTATGCATGTTTCTCTGTGTTATTCTGTGACCAGTGAGCTTAGGGACTAGGGCAATTTTCTTTTAGCTTCTGACTGATAAACTCTCTCTCTCTCTCTCAAATTACAGTGGCACCACACTGAGTGAAATAAGCAAACTCATGACTGCTTGTATGACCAGAGCAAGCAGGATCTTGTCAGCAAAATAAATGTAGTTTGACATGGCAGTGTGCCACTCAGAACAGCTAACACTTGTACAAATTTCTACCATGTGCTACATGCTGGAAAAAATGTGCAAGGCACCATTTGAGCCTGTTGCATATATCACTATCAAAGGGTTCAGCTTGAAAATTTCCATTTCCTAATCCTTTCAGAGGATATTTCGCCTCTCATCCAACAGGCTTCCTCAGTTCTAACTTTTGATGGTGAGCAACTTTTCAAGCCTAACCATGTTCTGGATGACTGAGAATCTTTACTGATATATTACCATGAAAGATTATTTTTCTATCATAGACATGTCCAAGCATAAACACTTATGAACTCACACATAAAAGACATTAAATGCAGACAAACACAAAAGAGGAGATGCCATGGTATGCTTCTTTCAGAATGTTTTATGAACATACAAAGGACTACAACAAAAGACAAATGATCAAGGTCTGACAGGATGAATCAACCATTCAGCTCATTCAGACATACATAAGGAAATGCATATTCATGCGGGTAGCAAAAACTGAAACATGGAGAACCAACTGGTCCCAGATAACATATGAAGCATGACATGCAAGAGGTGGGGCTGATGTATCAGTCCTACCTGGAGGAAATGGCAAGTGCGTCCCTGCTCGGCTTTGACAAGAGCTTTATCTAGATTGACGGAGGCCTTTTGGTACACCTCCCTTGCTCTGCTCACTGTCAGCGTGGATGACCATGAGCTCTTCTTAAGTTGGACTGGTCCATCAAGGCCACTCATCAATGGCAGAACTCCACTGCTGGCCCCCGAGCATGCTGAGCACTTCACGTCATTGTTGCTGCGCGACGTCTTGAGTGACTGGGTGCTGATGGTGTTGTAGGACTCCATGAAGTATTGTGACTGGGATTTGTCCGGGTGACGTCCTATTGTCATGACTCCTGAGGGCATGGAACCTACTCCCCCCCCCTGATGGTGATGGTAGAGACACACTTCTCTGTCAAGCGTGTCATCCGAGCTCCAATACCCTGATGTGGATGTACGCATTTTGGGTTCTGACTTGGAGCGGTCTTTGCTCTTATTGCGCTTGCTGTGCTTCAGGGTGCCAGAGCATGAGGGAGGATCATCTGGACTGGATTTGCTGCCATTCATCTTTCCATTCCCGCTTCCTCCAGAGCCTGAGGGCCCCTCCAGAGAGTGGGACTTGGTGAAAAGCTTTTGCACAGAATGAACAAGGTGTCGAATTCGACCAGGGCTGTCACTGCGTTGGTGCTCTAATGCTGTATGCTTGTATTGCAGTGTGTGGTAACCTTCACGTCTCAATGGAGCTTGGGTCTCAAACTGCTCGAGCAAGTTTGATGGGATACGGTTATTGTTCACTCCACTTCCCTTACAGCTCCCTGTAGGCCCAGTATAAGGCACCACGGCACTGCATTCATCCTTCAATTCATGGTGGGAACTGTAATGTCTGCGAGGGAAAGTGCAACTGGTCAGGTCAGGATAGGCACTGCACTCAGTCTGGAAGGCGCTCCGCTGGGTATAGCAGGGGTTTTCAGCAGGATGAGCATCCCCTTGTTTGAGGATGTAGGTCCGTCGGTCGGCATGCCCCAGCGTCATGGAGTCATAAGATGGATCGCAGGTCACTGTGTGGTGACTGCGACTGCTGGACAGACCTTTCATGGTCATGGTGGCGAGGCTTGCTTGTGCACCCAACTGCTTCTGCAGAAAGTCTGCACAGGCCTCGAATCTAGCTCTACAAAAATAAAATTAAAAAAATGCATTGACAAAACAAAATCAACAAAGAGGAAGAGAAAAAAGAGAAAAGAGTTATAAATATATAGATATTGATTCTTCAAAATCTATAGCATGACTGTTGCTTAACTGCAGGAGAATAGACCTTGTGTTTATTCAAGATTTTTCACCTTTTATTCAAAAGGTACCTTCACCTGACCATTTGAGAGGTGAAATGCCTTGAAGAACAATAGGTCTAGTTACCTACAGATACTGTAAGTGCAAAACAAATCAAGTTGCATTCTACTTAAAGCGCCTGTCACACCTTGCCGATTTAGACAGCGTATGCCTGATGCACGAAAAATCTAGCAAAAACCCTGGCATACGTTTGATAAGTTATGGGTATGTTTTGTATAAGTTATGAGCATACTGAAGTATGGTGAAACATGCTGAAACACGTCGACACAAAGCAAGTACTTTGGGAAAATTTGAGAATGCCCAAAATTTCCTGACATATGCCAGCGTATGCTCATTACTGGGCCATAAGTTACAGGTAAGTTATCTGATCATTGACATATGTTAAATGTAAGTTATTCATAAGCGGTGGTGTCTAGCTCATCCAAAACCTATCAGTGACCTTTGCAAAACTTATGTTTTATCTCCAACGCATATCAACGTATTTGACGTGTTCCAGACGAATGTGTTTCTAACTTACAGCTGCTGTATAATGGCATATTGGCAGCGTTGTGGTATAAGAGGGAGTTCACAGGAGGAAACCATCAGTAATCCTCTAGACTTCATCCTCATAATAGGGTGAGTGAGTAGGTGAGAGTGATGGATCCTCCCTGTGTTCAGGCCCACGCCCACGACCAACAAATTTCCTAGCAGACATGATGCTGAATCTGCTGTGACTGCAAACCTTGTTTCTTTGTTTTTCTTTATTCTATTTTTCTGGTGGGTGGTAAACAGCAGCTAGATTAATACAGTGATCAAAGAAATCTTTTTATGCAGGCCGGGCACCTAATGGTGCATCGCTGCCCCCCTCTGGACACTGGCCTGTGCATCATTTCATGGGCATTATGCTGCCATGCATTTTGCATAAGTTAGGCTGTGGTTGGACATATGCTCTGGACTCGTTATGAATATGCTATGTATACACCCAAAATTGAAAAAAGAATACATAGAAAGTTTAGCATATGCAGGGGCAGATTTACCATTAGGCAAATCTAGGCAGTTACCTAGGGCCCCAAGTTCCTGGGGCACCATAAAACTCTTTTTACATGTATGGTTAATACAACTATTTCTTATTTGTGCACATTATGTTTTTGATAAAATATACTTTTCATTAAAATGCCATCAGAACACTTATACTATTAAGTGTGTCTCCCCTTTCAGTGTCCACCACATTGGATCAGTTCATCCCAAAGGTCCAAACAGAACACAGCAAACCATTTGAAAACAAACGGCGGGAAGAGCAGTGTTGCCAACTTAGCGCTTAAGTTGTAGTTTTAGTAGCTTTATTTAGTGACTTTTCAGACCCCTCTATCACTTTTATTTCAAAAATGTGCCTAGCACCAAATCTAGTGACTTTTTTTCTGCTACTGGAGACTTTGGCAACCACATATAAAAGCACCAAACTCTGCTCTCCATAGCAAGTAGATTCGTAACCTGCCTCCAGCTCTCCTCGTTCTTGTCTGCTGTCATGATTAATGCAGCTATTATTTCATATTGAAAAATGGAAAACAGATAGGCAGACCATGAATTGTCTACAGTGAAAAGAAGGACTGTGTTATTTACTTTTGCTGTTGCCTTTCTGGAAACACAGGAAGGAGCAATTAGCTTAGTGAGAATGGGCTACGTGATTGAAAAAAAAAAATCTTTCATTCCTTTTGAGACAGCATTAAAAGTCTGCTGAGTATATTACAATATGAAAAGTAAAGGGACAAAAGAAAACAGAGAGGAAAACAGCAAGATAAGGACATCAGATAAAGATAAGACAGGGACAAAAGGTAGAACAAATAATGAATGTCTATTCTATAAAAAAAATTCAGTATATGTATAATGGGTCTGTTTAATATGTTGTCTTCCCATTTAAAAAGGGCCCATGCCTGTCTTTGCCTAGGGGCAAAAATTTCCTAAATCCGCCCCTGAGTGTATGCCAGCGTTTTAGGAGATTCTGGGAAGTCAAGCATACGCTGGTTAAATCGGCAAGATGTGACAGGGCCCTAAGCTCCAATGAGAACAAATTTGAAACATTTTCAAACACAACACAATATATGTCTGCTTCAATTTAAAAAAGTTCTTTAAATCTTGAACTTTTTTTTTAGTTAGTATTTTATCTCTCTCCCTTTAAACCTCAAATGTAAGAAGTCTAAATACAGAAGCAACAGAACAAAGCCACTAATACCCATATCTGTTACCAAGCTTCCTTCTACATTTTGTTTCCATTTGCGTTTGCATTTACCATGAACCAATGAAGAAGAGGAACAAAGAGATGTGTTTCTGTTCAAGCACACCAACAGATTATTAATTTAACCTAACATAAAAAAGACAATGAAGTCCCTGATAATACAGACCATGGCTGTAATTAAATTGACAAAGTATATGCCAGAATAGTTCATCTCTTGTTTATCAAAAAGAAAAAAATACTTTCTTCATAAGAAAACACATTATTTTAGTTAAAATCCAATAAGAAGGCAGTTGATATTTCAAAACCTCTGACACTATTACAATCATATGACTTCCGATAATATTAAGAAATATCCCTGTAACTTTGAGGAATGTGGAGATAATGGTTCTCAAATCTATAGAAGCCATATTGTTTACAGAAAGCTTTAAACAAATCCTTTTTAAAATAAATCAACATTTGATGAGGCTGAATAAAATTGTTTTCTTTATGTGTAAGATGTTATGTCAAGTGGAAACCAATTCTGCACAGTACCCTGAACTAACATGGTAATGCATGGTGGTGCCAGCATTCTGTAGTGGGAATGTTTTCTTTGGAGAAAGACAACCTAGTAAGAACTGACTGGAAGGTGAATGGAGCTAAATAAGCTCAGTGAAAACTATATAGGCAGCACACCACTTGTTGCGTACTGCATACCTAAGAAAACATGTTGTCACCCATCTCACAGTTTAAAGGTTGAAAATGTTTTGAGCTTAGCACTGTCAGAGGAAAAAGAAAAGATTTTCTTATGAACTAATTTCAGTAGTAATGACATTTACAAAACAATTTATAAGAAGATCACATTAACAGAGGGATGATACTGGATATGTTACGCAATGAGTAAATAAGACAGCAATGGCACAGAATGAATCAGCAATACAATATGACTGTTGGTTTTTACTAAAGCTGCCGAGGCTACCAAGTTGATGGGTGCAGTGTTATGGTCTCATTAGGTTAGATGCACATGCAAAGTGAGCCAACCATCACAACATCTGCAGCACTTTTGCTGCAATAAAAAATGCATTGAGATCACATTCTGCTGAGGCTGACAGGGGTTCAAGAAGACAGAAGCAGATAAAGACGTACCCTGGCATACCTGCCTACACTATTTTAGACATTGAAAAATAATTCAAGCAGATCTGCAAAAAAAAAAAACACAAAAAATTTGTTTCTCTTGACTAAAGCATGGTGATCTGGCACTCCAAATTATTACTGATTGTGTAAACTTCAGGTAATGTGGATTTTGTGTCTCTCTACCTTTCTTCCTTATTCTAGAATATCTGAAAAGACTTTGGATCACAGAGCGGCAGTCCAGTTACTTCACTCTTCTGCCAGAGTATAATTCTTCTGTCGTCTTTATTCATTAGTAGCGAATTGACACAAGGAATGAAACACTAATATCTTAGCATAGGATTTATCTATACCTAATAGTTCTTGATAAATTGACTCCAGCCTCTGTTCCGTACATCAAAATTTCCCCAAAATTCTAGATAGATTTTTCATGACAATCCTATTAAGGGTTATTTATTATAATTGCTGACGAAACACTTTCTTCTACTCAGCTTCATATGAATATGCTATAATCTTTTCTAAACCACTGAATATTGGATTCCCTGTCCTTAACCCACAAAATTGTATTTTGCTCTGTATGTGAAGAATTTGTATATAGAGTTGTTAGTTAATGACAATAACAGTTTTACTTTTTTAGGATATTCCTATTTTTGAGTTTCAGTTGTAAATTGGATCCATTTGATTACACAATATCCCAACATTGTCTCTCAGTTAAAATTAGGATTTATAATTTTTCCAAAAACGTGTCGTCTCCTGACAGGTATGGTCTTCTACTACTTTAGGTGTCTTCAGTTTCAACCAAATTTGCAATCAGAGGTAGTTTTCTTTATACTTTTTTGTAAGCAGTGATTGAGTGATTCTATCTTTTAAAACCACTCTCCCTCTGTCCTCCGACATTAACAAGTACTTTTGCTACAGTAATGTCTTTCACTGGATATTTTCACTTTTGTAGGACATTATCTGAAAACCTTAGAAATTATTCTGATGCTAAAAAAAAAATCAGGCAGTAAATCCAGATTTTCAAAATGACTAAGACCAAAAGAAACATGTCATGTTCAGTGTAATTTAAACTCCGTTGATGAATTCATAAATGATGTCCAAACTGCACATCCCCTGTAAAGCTTCTTTCAAACTTCCGCAAGTTATGCTCAACACGCCGTCTTGTGCAATATCAACATAGAGGAAGTAGTTCATGATATATATTGATGCTTTAACCATTCATCATTTTGTTTGTCTCCAACAAAATCATCCTTTCTGTAAAAATAAGAACAAAAAAACACTGTATTCATGGTCACTAGACCCGAGCAAAGGATTGGTTGACTTAAATTAGCCGGAAAAGCTTGCAAACACTACCCAGTGTTTCAAGCTTTTAATCCAGGCCTTTTCATCATAAAAAGGATGTAAAATCTGGGTCAAAAAGTGCATTTATTTTTAGGCTTACAGTACACTTGCTCTGTGTTGATTCACAGACACCACTTTTATCTATAAACATTCATTTTACACAAAAGCCAGGCTAACTGATTCACCAAATAGCTTCTGGGCTTCAGGTGGCAACTTTAATAAACAACCTTTTCCTCACACTGTCATGAAAACCACTGCATCCATCAGCACCCCCTAAACTACCTTTCTTACTCCTCTGATGATGGCTAGTTGCTGAATCCACATGTTTTTTTAATAGACTGCAAGTAAAGGGAACAAAACAAAAATAAAACCCATGCACTCCAGTGCAGCACACCAACAGTATAGTGGCTAAGCCTCAGCATGCAATTCATTACTGAGATTTATAATACAGTACTGACAGACTGTATGGAAAAAAAGGGGAGGGCAAGAGAGATACAAGGGAGGAGGCCATACCTTTATGTAATGAGAGGACAGGGTGTAGGTCAAATGCAAGATAATGAGCTCGTTATTTTCCTGCTAGAATAATTAAAAATTTTGAAATTTTTTACACAATTATATTGTCACTAGTAGAACAGAGCATTATGTCACATCAATTAGAGAAGAAAGCTAAGCTGCACTTTTACAGTTCGAGTTAAAATAGAAAGGTTACATTCACTCTCAAAAACACAAACCAGAGAATGAACCCAAAAAGTAAGATCTGTGACATAAACATCTTGTAGGACTCTGGCAGGGTTGCGTCAAGCTAAAGGTGTTCATTGCAGTAGACGGAGAGCCCTTCTGTTGGTTGCTAAAGGCAAAGAATGTGACCTAAATAAAAAGGCCCTCACAGTGATTCACAACAGAGCGCCTGTGGCACAGCTGTTTGCTACACTGCAATAGAGCTGGAAACCAACATCAGATCATATATGCTGTTTTCCTGGGAGGGACAGATACATGGAGGCATGTTAACATGAAAGCAAACATGCTGTACAGCTGAAAGAGTGCTTAGCTGAGTGGATTTTTGATGCTGCTACTGAAGTGCAGCCTTCAACAGGTAGAATGAATAGGTTTATGGCAGATTTTGGGTAAGATCGGCCTTGACAAGACAGCTGTGGTATTACATTATACTTTATGTCCATCTTAGCTGACTGACCTGCTTGGGTCTCTACCTGTTGGGTCAAACTTCTCCATATAGCTTATGAACAAGTTGACAGACCTCTTTACAAGTAGCCAATAATAACCCAGCTTTTCAACCAAGCAGCTAATTTGTTTTTTGTTTTTTTTCCACACACAGTACAAAGCAAAATCTGTTTGATAATTACTTTAAAAAATAAGCAAACTTCTGCTCTGGATCTTATAGATGTAGCAATATCCCTGATCAATCTAAGGAATAAGCCAAGCATTAATCAAAGTGTTATCAATGTTTCTTTAGATAGATTCATTTTGTGTTAAGAAAAAGAGTTATGCTGTTGCTATTTGTACAATAGTAATAGCTACAGGAAAGGAAGCAGGACAAAAATCATAAATTTACTGAAGAACGTTCTGCACATCTAAAAGTACCATAATTAAATCAACCAGGCCAGCTGACAGCCTTGACTGGACGAGTGGGAGTCCGTCAATAAAAAGTCTTGATTAATCAATTTTTGAATGAGGTCTTACATTTTTTAGTAACCTTCTCTGGAAGCAAGAGAAACATATTTAATAGTTATTGAATAAGTCAAAAATATGCATTTATTAAGGATAAAACTATATTCATTTAAATATTTACACTAACAAATGGAGATATTTCCAGTTTTTATTTTAGGAAATATTTGACTTTCCATACCTAATCCAGTCACATTTGATACCATTTATAGATTTTTACTTAAATGATGGCTACTTTTGTGACATGGACCACGAAATGTTCTGGTAAAAAAGTTTCTTAAGCAGTTAAGGCTGAACAGAAGGATTGTCTATTTGTTTACTTCCACAGCAGCATTGCTGCAGCCTCAGAAGCGCCATGTAGTCACGTAGGTCAAATTCAAAACTTCTCAATCTCTTCACAATACCCATTGGTCCGTTCTTAATTATAACAGAAAAGATGGGGAACAACTGGCGACCTGTCCAGGGTGAACCCCGCCTCTCGCCCATTGATAACTGGAGATAGGCACCAGCATCCCCTCGCGACTCCACTTGGGAGCAAGCGTGTTAGAAAATGGATGGATGGATGGAAGATAGGGAACAAACCCTCAACAGAAACTGCTATGTTTTTGCTCCATTGGAGTGTTTACAAGCTATGACCGCCTTCACAGGCTTTTGCAGGTGAAGGCGATCTAAAATTCTGTTCAATCTATAGCTGTTCCTCCAACATGAGACGGCCTCTTCAGGTAAGAGCCGCTGTATCCGTCATGTTAAAGTGATGGAGCTGCTGCCTGGATGTGTATGGAGGAGAAGATTCAGGTTCTGTATTTTCCTGTCTGCACCTGCAGTACAGCCAGCCTTATGTATAGCAGCTTGACAAACTACAGAGAAACTGCATAGGCAGCATAAGCAGTTAGAAGGAATGGCTGGTGGGGGTGCGTCCCAATACTGTATTGGATAATAAAAAAAATAAAAAATGAATGCTAGGAAAAGATTTGATGAAACTTAGGAATAAAGCTCAGATTTCCTTAAACATCTTAAAGAGATAATAATATTTGTGACAAAAGATGTAGGGGGCGGTGTTGAGGCTTGTTCTGTATGAGCTGACTGATGGAGTCCTTGAGTATTTTCGACTAGATCCTAAACGGGGATCAACTCTTTGACAGTCTGAGATCCTACCTGGTGATATTGAATGGACCTAAATATTACACCCCAGAGATGCTCTATTGGGTTTAATACAGGACTTTCTGGCCTAGTCAATAGTATCCTCCAGGAACTGCCTGCATATTCTTGCTAGATAAGGCAGAGCATTATCATCCATCAGGAAAAACCTATTACCCAAAGAGCCACCGAAGGATCTACAAATCCGTCTATGGGTGTCATCAAAATACCTAACGGCAGTCACGGTGCGGGTTTATCCTTTTTATGTCTGTGTATTCCTCTACAGGTGCTGGTCATAAAATTAGAATATCATGAAAAAGTAGATTGATTTCAGTAATTCCATTTAAAAAGTGAAACTTGTATATTATATTCAAACATTAAATACAAACTCATATATTTCAGATGTTTATTTTGTTTAATTTTGATGATTACAAATGACAACAAATGAAAATCTCAAATTCATCATATCAGAAAATTAGAATATTACTGAAGACCAATAAAAACAAAGGATTTATAGAAATGTTGGCCAACTGAAAAGTATGAACATGAAAAGTATGAGCATGTACAGCACTCAGTATTTAGTTGGGCCTCCTTTGGCCTGTATTACTGCAGCAATGCGGCGTGGCATGGAGTCGATCAGTCTGTGGCACTGCTCAGGTGTTATGATAGCCCAGGTTGCTCTAATAGTGGCTTTTAGCTCTTCTGAATTGTTGGGTCTGGTGTATTGCATCTTCTTCTTCACAATACCCCATAGATTTTCTATGGGGTTAAGGTCAGGAGAGTTTGCTGGCCAATTAAGAACAGGGATACCATGGTCCTTCAACCAGGTACTGGTAGCTTTGGCACTGTGTGCAGGTGCCAAGTCCTGTTGGAAAATGAAATCTGCATCTCCAAAAAGTTGGTCAGCTGCAGGAAGCATGAAGTGCTCTAAAACTTCCTGGTATGTGGCTGCGTTGACCCTGGACCTCAGAAAACACAATGGACCAACACCAGCAGATGACATGGCACCCCAAACCATCACTGACTGTGGAAACTTTACACTGGACTTCAAGCAACGTGGATGAAGTGCCTCTCTTCTTTTCCTCCAGACTCTGGGACCTTGATTTCCAAAGGAAATGCAAAATTTACTTTCATCAGAGAACATGACTTTGGACCACTCACCAGCAGTCCAGTCCTGTTTCTCTTTAGCCCAGGCAAGACGCTTCTGACGCTGTCTGTGGTTCAAGAGTGGCTTGACACAAGGAATGCGACAGCAGAAACCCATGTCTTTCATACGTCTGTGTGTGGTGGTTCTTGAAGCACTCACTCCAGCTGCAGTCCACTCTTTGTGAATCTCCCCCACATTTTTGAAGGGGTTTTGTTTCACATTCCTCTCCAGGGTGCGGTTATCTCTCTTGCTTGTACACTTTTTTCGACCACATCTTTTCCTTCCCTTCGCCTCTCTATTAATGTGCTTGGACACTGAGCTCTGTGAACAGCCAGCCTCTTTAGCGATGACCTTTTGTGTCTTGCCCTCCTTGTGCAAGGTGTCGATGGTCGTCTTTTGGACAACTGTCAAGTCAGCAGTCTTCCCCATGATTGTGTAGCCTATAGAACTAGACTGAAAGACCATTTAAAGGCTTTTGCAGGTGGTTTGAGTTAATTAGCTGATTAGAGTGTGGCACCAGGGGCCATCAATTTTGAACCTTTTCACAATATTCTAATTTTCTGATATGATGAATTTGAGATTTTCATTTGTTGTCATTTGTAATCATCAAAATTAAACAAAATAAACATCTGAAATATATGAGTTTGTATGTAATGTATGAATATAATATACAAGTTTCACTTTTTAAATGGAATTACTGAAATCAATCTACTTTTTCATGATATTCTAATTTTATGACCAGCACCTGTATGGATACGTCTTCCAAGGCCAATACTGACCCACCAACAAAGCAATTATGCAGAACAATATTGCAGGCAGCATAACGGTCATTGCAGCTTATCCCCACGAGCTGAGAGTTAATCTTCTCCCATCTGTAAAAAAGAACAGGGCGTCGCTTCTTAACCTGACTGCCGCATGCAGTGTTCCCTGCAAAAAGTCAGTTGAGCTCGACAGTACCAGGCAGTGAGCATATGGTCCACTAGAGAATGTCGGGCCCTCAGAAAATCTGTTTTTAATGATTTGGTCAGAGACAAATGCCAGTTGTCCCCTAGAGCTCACTTTGTAGGGCTCTGGGACTACTCATTCTGTTCTTCCTTGTGCAATGAAACAAATTCATGGTACATATTAAACTATGTTGATGGGTTAAGGACCTCTGATGGCCTTGCAGAGTTCACCTACAGTGCAGTGTTTGACTATATCCTGGAATCTCCTCCATGCTCTTGTACAGAGAGACACAACAAACCTGACATTGAAAATGATTAACAACCCTCTTTAATACTTGATTGACCAGATCCATATCCTCTAAGTTTAACTGACTTGATATGAAACTATGATCATTTTGATTCTTTAGCTTGTCTGAACAGTAAATCGAAAAAAAAAAAAAAATCAAAATAGAAAAGATAAGACAAGATCACAAACACAATAACACAGTATAGCACTGTATGAGGTGAGAAGTATGATTTTATACTGAAATTACAAAAGTGCAAAGAGAATAGGGAAGAAGGGCAATCTATAAATACTGTTCCTTATTGAAACTGCATTAATAAAACAGCTGAAGTTTTGTTTTGATGCCGTTTTTCTTTAATGGTTTCACATCTGAATACTGAAAAATAGATTAAGTTTTATCTAACACACGGTAAAATTCTGTGTACTTTTGCAGTGGTTAGCTTTATCTTTGATGCTCATTGCACCACCCTGAGCCTTTATTCTCAAGCAAGTAAACAAATATGTTATTAAATGCAAAAACACATTGATTTGCTGCACAGAATTTTTAAAGCAAGCAGTGAAATAGATAAGACATGCAAAAGGACTACAGCAGCGTATTGTTGTTTTACAAAATAAAAGTCTGGTGTGGGTAACAAGTAGAAAATCTATTTCTATTGTCTTAAAGCTGAAGTCTGTAAGTTTTTAAAAATCACTCTGGAAAGAATAATTCGGGACGAGTCAAAACAACCAATCACAGCCAGAGGAGCGTCTGATGGAGTGTCAATCACAGCTCACACACGCTGAACCCAACTAAACCTTCTCAACTTAAATCAACTTAAATATGTGCTATAGATAAATACTTCCATGGAGTTCTAACAACTCAGCATCTGCTGACTAAAGCCTGCCATACACTGTGCGTTTTGTTTTTCAATCGTTGCACGCATCTGCTGCTCACACTGTACGACTAACTGCAGGGTTAAGTCGTACAGTGTGAGCAGCAGCTCACGATTTATGTTTGGCCCGACACTCTGATGCGATCTATCTGCTCACACTGTACGATGAAAAACCACGTCGGAATGAGTTCCGCAGTGAGATTGAGCTGCTCTGAAGCTCTCTATCCTGAAGCCAAACAAATAGAAGGGGAATATTAAGCTCTTTATAGTGAACTGCGCTGCCTTGGCAATTTGTGCAATTTTGTGCTGAGGGTCCTAGAAATGAAGGGCAACGACGTATTTGGAAAAAGGACGTGGCTGAGCAGGCGTGGCTGAGCAGGCATGCCTGCTGCGGTCCGTCAATTTTGCAGACGGAGCTGCATTTCAGTCATTGCCCTGCGACGCTGCTGTGTTTACAACTGAGAGAAAGATGAAAAAGAAGAATCCTTGTTTGCGCATGTGCCCTGAGCGATTTGCCCACGAAGGACGGGAAAAAGTCAAACATGTTTGATATTCTCCCGACCTCACGATTCCTGAGCAGGACGTGGTCGTGAGAGGCTGATCGCCGCTCGTAACCTCCTGTACACTACACGACTCATGATCAGGCTGAAACTCGGCCCAATCGAAAGATTCTCGCATGACTAGAAAATCGCCCGGAATATTGCACAGTGTACGCTGGGCTTAAATTATCTGTCTTGTATTTCAAAATAAAAGTTTGGGCTGTCCATCTCCAGTACTGGTTGGTAAGAGTAAACCCTGGAAAGGTCTCCAGTTCATCAAAGTTAAACCATAACTGTACACACTGAAACCTAAGGGCAATTTAGTTAGACCAACTGACTAATTTTGCATGTTGTTGAACCGTGGGAGGAATTGGCTAGTGCTGGACATTATGTAAAGCTCTTACATGTTTAAAAAAAAAAACTTTTTTATTTCAAGATAACTGTGCCTCCAAATGTTCTGCCATGCAGCCAAGTGACTGAATAATCTAAAAGCAAATATTTTTTTTGTTGAAATTATGTTTTTTTCCCTTAAATCTATATGAAATAATAACAGTTAAGTTTTAGTATGAAAGAAGAAAAAGTGAAAGGAGGCATATAAAGACATGAAGTTAAAAAAACAAACAAATGCATACCAGAATAATGTAGCATAACATTTTAAATACAGCCAGAGGCCAGATAGGCACTAAGGATGATGGTGTTTCCTTGTATATTCACATTATGCTGAAGTTGATTTTAGAGATGTCAGGAGACTCTGGGAAGCTAACCATAATGTCTTACTGTTAAAATGACTGGTAAATGATGGATGAACTCATCTCTTCTGTTGCTTCAGCAAGAAAAGGTTTTGTAGGAAAAGTGCAGCTGGTAGCTTGTGGTTTTCCTTTTACATTTTACACATTATGATTATCAGAAAAGCAATAGCAAACTGATATAACCTTATGTATTGATAGTAAACCACAGGTATATTTCTAAACATAAAAAATGAAATGCATAGCGCTAACATTTCTTTATCCTGTCAGCCTTCACAACATGTGTCCATATTAATGTGTCTGCAAGGGACAGCTTGGCATCTACTCGACACATTTTCAATAATATGACAAAGTTAAAAGTTATTGCAGTGCTCTAAAGCTTCTCATTTCTTAATGGGCTGCTGTGCTTTGACACCAAAATCAGCATATTTCTGCCATCTCTATTGGCTGCATTATAAAACTGCATCTCTTCACAGATGAATGGATGTGCCTGGTTTCTATAGGACAGCTCCTTTGTCACAACCAAAATAATTAGGCTGACTGTCGGAGCCCTGTCTGAAAAATGGAGTGACTGTTGACTTATGGCTTGGGACCCACCAATCACATTTCAGAGACAAATTCCTCGAGTAATGAGGACTATTTGAGAAGGCTAAACAAATTAACCAAGATACTGATGCTTAGAGAAGCCACCGTGTTTGTTGGTTTGTCTAAAGAACTTTCCTGACTGAAAAACCGACTTGGCAAACAAAAACAATTCAAAAGGCACTGATATTTGCTTCAGAGAGCATATCAATGTCATTCTTTACTGATCTCGTGCAAAACATTTATCATCAATATTAAAGTCTCGTATTTAAATTACATTAGCAGTTATTAGGGATATTTTTAAGCAGAAATTTTTCATGTTCATAGAAGTAAATCCCCTGATTCTAAACTAGCTTTTCATAACATCTAAAAAAAAAAATTGCTAAGATAAGGCTTTATGAAAATTCAATCTGCAGGAAAATATTTATTCTTGTTTATAAGAACGAACATAATCCCTGAAGAATCTTCCCATTTTTGTCATATGAGATTGAACTGAATAAGCCTTGACACTTGTCTTTGACTATAACAAAAGACCATGACCCAACCAAGATAGCTTTTGTATGGCTTAAGGTTGTGTCCATCAAGGCATTACAGTGGGAAAGAAGAAAATGAAGCCAAGATCTATGATATTTATTTTAAAGGTTACATTTAGAGTCAGAGGGACATTAATTCAGTCAGTCAGTCATGTGGTTTCAAGGTTTGGTAACCTCTCTGACTATCAAATTTTCCATCTGTTAGATATCAGCAAAGTATGGATGATCTTATTTGAATGCAAAAGTAATATCAGATTAAATATGCGATTTTGTTATGAACAATTTTAAATACATACAATTTTGCTCCCAATTGGAAATTAAATGTTTTAACTCCAACAGTTTTTTTCATAAGCTGATGTGCAAGTTAAATGCTGTGGACAGGAAGGACCTCCTACAGCAGCCTGTCTTGCAGCGGATTTTAACATTTTTTTTTAAATGAAGACACCTTCTTGTTGTTCAATAGTTAAAAAGATGCTCAAGGTTGTCCCCACTGCTCTCCAGTTTGTGAAAATTTATTTATAAAATAATCTCCAGAGGTCCAAGAGGAATTCCAAGAACAGAGCTGACATTATCTATTACTTTAGTAGGCTGCTTTAAGTAAGTTGCTCTGAAGGCAAGTTAAGTTTATCAACACTGTAATGCCAAAACTGCCTTGACTCACATGTGAATTTAAGTGACGTCCCATTCCTAATCAATTATTGTTCAATATGATGTTGGCCCACCCTTTAAAGCTACAGTGTGTAATTTTCAGCGACATCTAACGTCCAGACTGCAGACTGCAGCAACATGAACATCTCCCCCCCACCGCTTCTCCCCCTCAACAGTACGGCGAGCGTTACGGGACAAAATGTCTTCCACGACGTCCGCATCACCTACCTTCTCAAGTGATGAGGCTTGTTTACATAGATAATTTTACAGATAGTATTTCATTAGTCTGTGTAGGGTATAGATTTCATGTAGACTTAAGATAATAAATATACCTGTTATTTTTTCTACATCGTTGTGACGTTTTGGTGAGCTGCTTTGCATGGTGATATAAACAGACGAAGTAATTGTAGTCATTAGTTTAACAGCGAGATTGTGTTCGCTGGAAGAATATATATTCCCCGTTTACAGAGTCCAAGTCTTGTTTGTGGCACGGGGGTTACGAGGGAGAGGAAGAGGGCGAGGAAGAGGGCAGAGAGGCCGGGGTGGGCGTGCAGCCAGGGCCAGGCGAGGGAGAGGTGCCAGCGGGGTGACTAGAGCAGAGGAGGAAAGGCTTAAAGATCTCCAAAGGAGCCGGAGAGAAGTAACCGAGGTATATATCCAGAAAATTATTTTACAGAAAATTACTGAATCATTACCTGTGAAAAGTCAGGGACGTTGATGAATAAGTATACTGGAGAGTAACAGCATCATCACGCAGCATGTTATTGTAATGGGCGATTTCGCAATCGCTAGTTTGTTGGCTCTGCGCTACCGTAGCGCAAAGATGTCTGCCTCCATGGCTGCGAGACCTGCTCCTATGTAATTATAAATAACGAATTCTAAGGCAACGCAAATATTAAGGTTAAGAGGCTGAGCTCGTAGATGATGATAAATAACATAGTTATGTATAATATATTACATTTCTGACTGTATATCCCTGTAATTATTACACACTGTAGCTTTAAAGCTAAAACAGCTTCAACCCTAAACCCAAAAGATTAAGGAATAAAGGACATGTTTGAATTAGTCTTCCAGAAAAGCATGTGTGAGATCAAACACTGTTGCTGGATGAGAGGCTGGTTCGCAGTCTACACTCAAATTCAACCAAAAGATGTTCTATCTCGTTCAGGACTCTGAGCAGGCCAGTCAAGTCAATTCACATCAGACTTCTGCATCCATGTCTTTATGGCCTTACTTTGTGCATTGGCACACAATCATGTTGGAAGAGGAAGGAAACAGCTCCAAACTGTTCCCACAAACTTGGAAGCATGAAATTGCCCAAAACATCTTGGTATCCTTAAGTAGAAGTAAGGATAATTGACAATTACTGACAATCAGGAGGACAACTTATTTTGATGATCCACCAGGAGAAAGAACATCCTCCACTATACCTTTAAAATTTGCATTAAACACGTTCAAAGTTTTGTTTTCTCTCGTAGAGCAGCTTAGAAACTTCTGAAAAGTGTAGCAAAGAGTAGCACATGTTTATTGCCAGAGATGGATTAGGGTGCTGTGACTATAGCTTAGCAACATCTAAACTGATGAAATCACATGCATTGTCAGTTACAGCAGATGGTGGAATGTAAGCTGTTCCTCAGCATCTTCTTTTTAACTTATCTGAAATTTGAGGTTGTTGAGGTACAGTAGCCTTTGAGAAGTTAATCAGCTACTCCTGATTGTGAAATAAAAGAAAAAATGCTACGTTTATGCTTCATACCAAATATCCAAAAATAAAGGTTATCAGAGTTTCACAGCATCCAAAACCAGAGTTAAAACGCATCCAAAATAGAAACTGTGATCCCACCTGAGCAGCGGATCTCTACTGCTCCTCCTAAGTTACTATGCACCTCTTACCTACTTTGGAGTAATACTGCTCTTATAACATGTCAGTTCAAGTGAACAGTTATGTCTGGATACATTTTCAGTGGTGTCATAAATTGTAGTGGTAGCATAGTCAATTTTATATACAAACAATGGAAAAAATTATTTTAAGATGCACTTTACTTTTGAATTTGGTGAAATTAGATGATATTATTTAGGGAAATCAAAGTACAGAAAACCACACACAAATGCATAATTGAAACTTGTTCAAAACTACAACACTAATGTATAATTCTCCTACTTCACAATCCCACAATATTTAATATTTTTCAACATACTATAATTGTATAAACTTAAATGTAGTTTGTCTCTGCAATGGGACAATACATGAAGGCATTAAAGTAAAGTTGTCCATTACAGTTTATCAATATATTTCTCATCTTCTAGAAATAGATATTCCTCACTTTCTTAAGGTTTTCTGATAAGGTAATTTTCATTTTCCATAATTCAAAACAAATTGGCTACAAAGCCACATGACACAGTCACATACAAGTGCTACCTGATTATAGATGTTGCACAAAAGCCCTTTTTTGTGATAATAACACCATTTAACTAAGAGGTAATTTTAAGGCTTTCAGACTAACCTATTTCCACCAACCTTGATATTACAGAAAATGACAAATTTTCATGTTTTTCTTTTCATCCTTAATAAAGTTCAATAAAGTCACCTATAAAAAGCAACCAAGGGAAAATAGACAAGGTAGGGCAGCAGCATCAAAATGGGAAATATATTTTCTTAAGATTTATTTTTTCTCTAACCCATGAAAAGTCATATATGCTCGCTACTTTAGTATTAAATATGAGAAAAAAGTAAGAGTTAGTAATTTTAAGAGGTAGTGTCAAGGGCTTTGTAGGAAAAATAGCAAAAACATGTCAAACTGTCAGTTTTAGGGTTAGTTTTGAGCATTCTCCCAAGTCTTCATATTTGGAATCGAAGGCAAGAGAGCACATTTTTCATAAAGTATTAGTAGGAATTTATAAAGCTACCAAAAATTCAAACTGACCTCCAACTTCTCAAATTGGCTTCCAATGTACAAAGGTGCTCAGCTGTTAAACCTGTTTCTTTGGTTTAGATGCATTTATCATAGGGGTGCATTACAATATTACAGTAGTTAGAATTCTGAATAGATTAGGTCAGGCACTTCATCTTAATGGAATTAAATTGGTCTCAGATAAAAAAATAGACCAAGTTTTTTTTCATTATCAGGACTTATCATTTAAATCCCATATTTAACAGATTTCGAGAATGTCCTTCTCCAACTCGTCTTCTATGTTATAAGCGACCAGGTCGCAGGGGCAGCAGCCTTAGCAGAGACTCCCAGACCACCCACTTCCCAGACACCCAGGCCGGGGACGTTACCAGGCCAGCCAAGGGACATTCAACCCAGCATGTCTTGGAGAGTCCCCTGAGCCTCCTCCTGGCAGGACGCTCCTTGAACACCTCCCGAGGCAGGCGTCCAGGGGGCATCCGAAAAAGATTTCCAAGCCACCTTAGCTTACTTCTTTTTAAGTGAAAAAGCAGCTTTACTCTGAGCCTCTCCTGAATGAACAAACTCCTCACCTTGCCTTTAAAGGAATAGTACACCCAAAACATGATTAGCCTTCATTTTCTACTCACCCCCATGCTGAACAACACTCTGGAGTACTTTTTTGATATCTCAAATGCATCTGGAGATCTGGGAGGCTTCTTGCTGTCTGCTGACATTCAAATAATGGAGGTCTATGGTGCCCGAGACAGAAAGGTCCATAAAAGTCCACAAAAAACGTGTCAATATTCCTCCATACTGCTCGTCCAATGGATTCCAAGTGTCCTGAGTGGGTAGCATCCAGAATTTACTCGAAACGAAGTCATTTAGAATGTTTTTAGAGCATAAACAGTAGTGTATAGGATTTCCTGAAAGCGCGCGCCTGCGCGTTCACGACGCTACGGAAGCCGGCAGACCAAACCAGATGAAAGTGCGCATTCAGCGTCTGCTCTGCCGATAATGCAAGCGTAGAAGAAGAAATGTGCTGTTTACCTGTGCAAAGAAAGAAACAACGAAAGAAAAATGTCTGAGGACTTCAGTGTTGAGGAAGAGCATGAGTTCTTTGCCGAGCTGAATGCGCACTTTCATCTGGTTTGGTCTGCCGCGGTTTCCGTAGCGTCATGAACTCGCAGGCGCGCGCTTTCAGGAAATCCTATACACTACTGTTTATGCTCTAAAAACATTCTAAATGACTTCGTTTCGAGTAAATTCTGGATGCTACCCACTCAGGACACTTGGAATACATTGGACGAGCAGTATGGGGGAATATTGACACGTTTTTTGTGGACTTTTATGGACCTTTCTGTCTCGGGCACCATAGACCTCCATTATTTGAATGTCAGCAGACAGCAAGAAGCCTCCAGATCTCCAGATGCATTTGAGATATCAAAAAAGTACTCCAGAGTGTTGTTCAGCATGGGGGTGAGTAGAAAATGAAGGCTAATCATGTTTTGGGTGTACTATTCCTTTAAGGTAGTGCCCAGCCACCCAGCAAAGAAAACATTTTAGGTGCTTGTATCTAGGATCTCCTTATTTCGATCATGACCCATATTTCATGACCATGGGTGAAGGTAGGAAAGTAGACCGACTGGTAAATTGAGAGCTTTGCCTTTTCACTCAGCTGTGTTTTCACCACAACAGACCAGTGCAGCATCCACAAAATAGCACTAGCCATGCCACTCCATCTATCAATCTCCCACTCCATTCTCCCCTCATTTGTGAACAAGACCCCAAGATACTTGAACTTCTCCACTTGAGGCAGAACGTCTCCTTAAACCTGAAGGGGGGAAGCCACCTTTTTCCAGTGAAGAACCACGGCCTTGGACTTGGAGGAGCAGATTCTCCTCCCAGCAACTTCACATTCAGCTGTGAACTGCCCCAGGGCATGCTGTAGAACTTGGAATGAGGGAGTCTGCAGAACCATCAGCAAGAAACCAGGACGAAATTCACAGGTCGCCAAACGACCAGGCGGCCCCTGGCTGGGCCAGAGGAGGTTATGTGAATAAAGGTTATAAACAGGACTGTAATGCCGGCAATGCGGACTAAACTTCTCTGTTTGTACAGAGAGTGATTAGCCCCTATAAAAGGGCCCCTAACCTTATACTCCTGAAGCGTCCCCCACAGTGCAGCACAATGATAAAGAGGTGTGTCAGCTCCAACAGCTTAACAACATCCAGTTAACCTATCCTCGGGGCCGATCTCATCCATTCCCGAAGCCTTGCCACCTTGGAGTTTTTTTGACCAGCTGAGTGACTTCAGCCTGGGTGAACGAATCCAGCCCAGAGCACCACATCTCTTTTTCCACCATGGAAGACATGTCAGCTGGATTGAGGAGACTGTCAAGGTATTCCTTCAACCATCCAATGACGTCCTCTTTCAAGTTCAGCAGCTGCCCACTCCCACTAAGAACAGTGTTAACAAGCACTGCTTCCCCCTCTCGCAGCGCCGAATGGTTTGCATGAAACTCTCAGAGGACAGCCGACTTTCTGCATGGCCTCTCCAAACTCCTCCCAGGGCAGCGATACACTTGGCCTTACAACACCTGCAGGCTACCTAAGGAAAACCACAAGCCAACTGGGCTCGATTAGACTTGGTCAGCTTGGTTTCCACCACCAGGTTTTTGGTCAAAACAGACACTGCAGCTATGGGCGGCTGGATTAACATTTGAGACAGATAACATGGTCCACTCAGTCTGCATGTCTCCAGCCCACCCCTGAATCTGGGAAGCGCTCCCGGAGGTGGGAGTTGAACAACTCTCTGACCAAGCGTTCAACCAGAGTTTCCAAGCAGATCCTCACTACTCGCCTGTGCCTGCCAAGTCTGTCAGGCCTCCACCACTTCCAGCATATCCAACTTATCCCCAGCTGGTGATCAGTGGACAGCTCTGCCCCTCTCTTCACAAGAGTGTCCAAGATATGTTGTCTGTCCACCAATTTAGGACAAGAAACACTGGCTTACGTGACTCACATTTTCTGCTGGATAAAAAGCAGGTTATGTGCATGCTATTTGATTGTACAGTATGCACAGTGCAGTCACTTGCTACTGTCGTACAGCATCAGCATCAAAGTTGTGCTAGGGGCAGTCACAGGGTTAGGTGATTTAAGTCAGTGACTGTACAGTTATTTATGTAAGAGAAAAGAAAGATGGCCATGGGTGCCTATAACTAATGTGTTACTATGCTTTTTACTAATACACTCTCAATATTCACTAAATGTCTGTTGCATTATCAACTTTAATTGAACATTCAGGGCAGAATAAGAATTAAATATTGTATTAATATTGTACCAGACAATAACTGACAGTAATTAGGATTTCAGAAAGAACAATGTATGAAAATGAGACTTGAAAAGGGGTTATAATAATGAGATTGAGAAATAACTTTTGCTCTGCAAAGCTACAAGCTTAACTTATCAGGGCAGAGGTCACCGATTGGTAACAGGAGGTGGGGAAGTGATGTCACATCAAAGGAGACAGAATATCTGGAAGTGAGATCCAACTGAGTAGAAGGAAAGAAAAGGGGGGTTTGCTGTCTTTTTGTCAGAGTGCTGGGGGAGACATATTCATGGTGACACCCACCTGCAAGAGCCAAGCAATCACAAATACGGATGCAAATCCCAAGGACACAAACCAGACACACATATCGTTGTTGGACTTGGAGGCACTTTTCTGGCTCTCCTAGCACCCTATGGACATTTAATCCTAAACTAACGTGAGCATGGGGAGCAGGTGTTGCAGCAGGTGAATGCTGCATGCTAATGGTTGGTAGCTTAGCTCCCAGCTGACTACAAATCAGAACTTGAGGGCATAAACTGATGTGTAAAGTCCTCTGTCAACGTACTATAAATTGTTTATGTCAACAACGCGGACATGTCAATCCCAAGCTTATTCAAAGTCTATCAAATACAACATACTGAAGTTTTATAAGAAAACTGCGTGAGTGAGATGACCTACAAACCTGACCCCATCTGTCAGAGTAGAGCATAACTTTCCACCTAAATATTGTCAGAAGCTTAGATATCTAGAAGGTTTAACCATAGAGGTCAAATTCAAATAATATTTTACCAAATGCTATGGAAATACATGTAAATGTTTGACTTTGTAGTAAATAAAACATTTTCAAAACACATTCTGGTATTTTCAATTCAATTCAGTTTATTTATATGGAACCAGACAACCAGATAATACAGTCAGATTGGTTGAAAGTTTTTTATCTAAGGAAAATCAGCTGATTGCATTGACTCATGAGTCGAAAGCAATCCCTCACACAAGCATGATTTACATGGGAATAAAAATGTGTTTATTCTAATTCATATAAAGCAACAAAGGGATAGTTTAATTTAATTTCACCACATGAGACAAAAAGTAATGCAACAGACTGCAACAGAAACCAGTGACAAATAATGCTTCATTCAATGATATTTACTTAGAAAATTTGAGAATGTTCTGTTCCTATCATTTTAGTGAGAAGGCATTTATCCTCAACACTTTCCTTCAGTATAATTTGCAGTTGCTTGCTGGAAGGTAAATGCAAACTTTAACAATTCTTAAGAGTTTGCTCCTTTAAAATCATGTTTTTTTTTCCAGTTCCCTTATAGGTGGTTTACATAATTTGCCATTATTTCTCCTGCTGATGCTGAGCAGTTAAGTGCTTAAATTCCAAATAAAGCACAGGGAGCATAAAAAGGTTATTTGCAGTGGTGTATTTTATGAGTAACCAAATGAACTGTGAAATGAGGAAGTTGAATTAACTACCCATTTCATAATTTGCTCAGGCACACACAGATAACCACTCTAATTTGGCTGGTAGCCGAGGCAATGTGCTGCATTTAAGGTTTTTTCTTTTTTTGCTTATTAGACGTCATCATTGCTGTTGTTGAGGGAGCATGACATTTGAGGCATCCCATTTTTCCAAGAGATATCGTTTTAATTTATCTTTCAAAGACAGAGCAAGAAAACGGATGTAATTAAAACTTTCAAGTGTAATTAAGAGCAAATGAACAGAGGGTGCTTGAAGGATACACATTTAAACAAAAGGCCAGAATAGCTTTTTTATGTATTAATGCAAGTTTTAAAAAGGGTTAATATCTACAATTTTTATTACTTAATCAAATGTTTTCTGCTAATTGCCCCCCTTACAAGTGATGTCAAAAGTACTGATGTGTTAAAATTATCTTTAGTTCATAAATATTTTAAAGTCATATCACAGATTGAGAAATCCGATCCGTCTTAGAAACATATATATCCTGTGATATGCAGAGTTTTGCCTGCCTCCTTTGCACACTTTGTAAGAATTAAGTTTCATATATTGCAAAATAGAAAATTGCTTGAATGTAAATCTCTATATTGCTGCACAATGGGGAAAGTAAATCTCTGCATTTAACCCATCCTCTTGGGGAGCAGTGGGCTGCCACTGTGGGCACCCGGGGAGAAGTGTGAGGTTAAGGGTCTTGCTCAGGGACCCAGAGTGGCATTCTGTGGGAATCAGTGGGACATGAACTCAGAACCTCCGGGACCCACGCACAATGCTCTAACCTCTAGGTTTTTCTCTAACCCACACTCATTCACTTCAAGCGACTATCAGATTATCCATGTGTTAAACACCCTTAGGTGAATGCTGCATGAAGAAAATATGCAATACTTTAACAATTTCAGCTCATATATTTCTTTGCATGTACTTTACTTTCCTTCCCTATGCACTGTTATTTTCACTGCTTTAACAATTAACCTCTATTATTGTGCACTTCCTAACCATGAGATTGTTCTCATCTTATCAGTCTCCAATTACACAGTCACTTACACTTTAATTTCCATAAACATACCCCTCAGAAAGCTGACGTTTTAATGCATCATCCTCCATCAAAATCAGTGTATTTATAAGGATAAAATGATGCTGCAACTCTGAAGGAATTCTGTGATACAGCCTACATTTCTCTCTTAATTCCTTGCTCTAATACTACACACATCTTGGCTTAGAGGGAGGTGGTGCAGAACATGGCTTATTTTCAAACAGCATTCAATAGTGACCAATGTCAGAGCATGATAGGTTTTCAAGTGGTAAGCTTTGCTTGTAGTAAATCCAGTTATTTGGCAGAGGTCCTCAGCGCTGAGGAATCACAGCTGGCATGAAAACTAAAGCTGATCACTAAAAAGCTTTTCAACAAGTTACCATTTTCCTTCCCTTATGTTTGATTAAACGTTTAAAATGAAATACAGAGAGACATTTTTTAGAACCCGAGGATGATTTTTATGGTTTTATGTATTTTGTAAGGTATAATTCTTCCTTTAAAGGTAGCATTTATATCAACCCATATTTTGTATTCACTATTAAAACAGTGTTTTGTGTAACACTTCGCCCCTGATAATATAGACATGGTGAGTATCAAAAATTTAGCTGTCAAAGTGAACTGTTTGCAAATGAACTAATGCCCTGTACTGCAAATAAAATGTGCAACCAAGCACAGAAATTTTAAATATTGATATTGCAATTAAGGGCACATACATTCGTACAGCTATAAAATAATATGCATTCAATTCTAATAAGGTTGTTTCATGAGCAATGATTTTTATTTATTGCAGATATACATTTTTTATAGAGCAATGACATTTTTGTGTGGGTGTGTTGTATTGTTGTGTGCTGTAATGTGTGCCGTTTCTTATAGACCACATGACAGAAAAAATAAAGTTGCATAGTTTTAATCCTTAAAACATATTGGGCCTACATTTGGTTTCATCTTTAAGAAACAATTACATCTTCTTAAACTTTTTACAACTGCTTAAAAATTGCAAGCACAAATTTTCTTTATATATGCAGTATATATATATAAAGGATTAAAATAATATCTCCACATAATTTTATGTTGATCATCGTCTAAGGAGAAAAATATAAGACTGTGAAATTAATAGGAGTTAGCTCAGAGAAATTGTGAAATAGATTATAATTAAAAAAGAGCTACATCTCAGATTCTACAAAGATAAATTTGGGTGTTAAATATCAGTTAGTTCATGAGGAATTAGGACAGGGCTGAACAAACTGGTAGGCGGCATTGCTTAGAGAGAAGCATCTAAACTCTGAACAAACAGCACTAAATTACGACGGAATTAAAGTAAGTGTTTTGGTCATAGCACATGGCACTATATCTGTAGAAAATCCAACAGCTCATACGTGCAGACAGCTTGTTCCAACAGTCAGTCTTGGGGATGAAAGCATAATAATATGGGCTTGGTTTTCAGACTGAGCACATGTGAAGGGTAACTGGATAAAGAAAAAATTTATATTTCTCTTCACAAGTAGTATTTACATACCGTCTCCCTTATTGTTAAATATGTTCAAATTGTGGAATTTGTTGTGTGCTTTTTACTCTGTGGTTAAGAGTTGAATAATACTAAAAATATTTTAATCTAAAACCTTACAGAACGGATATTGTTTTTTTTATCTATATAAAAACAGATGTCTTAGGTTAAGAAAAAAATGAATGGGAAAAACCCATTTTAAAAATTACACAGCTTCCTACGGCGGACGAGGGACTTTGAATATGCTGCATTATATTACAGCATATTCAAAAGTTCCCGGAACCACAAACATTTGACCAGTAAACACGAAGATGAGGCTTACACACACACCGAAAAAAAAAAATGCTGCAAAGGAGAAAAGCTAATATCACACAAAGCAGAAAACAGCAACGCTTAAACATATTACAAGTACAAAATATGCTGCAAATACATAATTTATACTAGCACATGCAAAGAAAAAAATACTGAAAGTAACAAAAACAATTTCAAAGTAAGAAAAGCCACAAAATAGGACCAAATTATATTATTGGTGGAGACTGTCATTTATTTATATGGAACCTGACTCTTTGCAAAGACATAAACGGAAGTTCAAAAATGGAGTAAAAAGATACAAAGAAAAACTTACTTCCTTACCTGAATGGCCTCCCAATTATTTTTTTCTAAGAGTCTGGGCCATAGATATTTATTCATAGTAATGTTTAAGTACCATTCTTATAGTTGATGATAATCTCCGAAGCTCTTCTGTTATACTTCCCCAGTTTGCAGCTTTTTTAACTTGTAGTTTTTTGCCTCTCGCAATTATGCTAGCATATTTTTTTTTGTGTTTGCTAGTCTAACATTGTAGTTTGCAGGACCTTTTGAATTTACTGTGAAATTGTGTATTTGCACTGCATTTGCAACTGTTGTTCACCATAGGTTTCTCATTCCTTCATCTCATTTCAAAGAAGTCTACATTTGCCCTTCAAAGTGCTTTCTTCCTCCAACCTGATGTAAGTGACGGAGGAGAAGGATGTGAGCGGAGCAGAAGCAGCAAGCACCAATGAAACAAAGAAAAACAATGCATTTTAGTCTGTAATTTTAGATTATTATGCAATTTCATATCATCACCTCTCCCAATTAAAGCATCAGTCCCTATTACAGCTTATGACACATTTATCAATTCTGTGCACCTATGATATCTATTCAAATGATCTAAGCTAAGTTATTTTCAATATGCTTTTAAAGTTCTCCACCATGTTTTTTTTTTTTTTTTGTTTCTCTACACATATTTAATGATCCTTGCACTAAGTTTATATTACTATCCAACCAGGAAAAAACTTTTGGAAAATGTTACCCCTGACCTTAAGATGCAAAACTATAAAAAAGGGGGATTTAAACTACACATAGATTCAAAATAAGCAACTTAGAATATATCTTTCGGTGTGGCTCGTTACATTTTACCTTTAAATAGATATTAACCATGAAGTACATTTTATTGAGCTCACATTTCTGTATTATTTATATAAATTTGTTTAATGTTATATTTCAATAGTAAATCTTTTGTTACTAGACATAAGCAAAAGAAATCATCTTAATTAGGAGCCTTAAAGGCTTGAATGCAGCCTGGGCATAATCTACATGATGTGCTTCTGAAATTAGTGAATTTTTTATATTCTAATTACATATGACTGTAGCTATATGGCGTATGCATCTTTCTAGCATGCGTCACCATTTGTGTAATTACTTTTGCCCTTTTTTGACATTGTTATATGTTGCTTTTAGGTGGAAATCCATGACATCAAACTGAACAGCTCTAAAGCATCAATTAACAAGTCAATAGAGCAAAACAACGATTATGGTGTCAGATTATGAAAGTATTAATGTTTTTATAAATGTCTCGCTAAATCCTTGGCACTGTCTTCTGTTTTGCTTTCTGCACAACACTGCAAGAGTACTAAAGCTTATGCCTGGCAGAGAAAACATGTTGAGCAATTTTACTTGCTATTAGGCATTTTCGAACATTTTGTCCACTTGTAAATCCCACCGCTACCATCTGCTCTGTCACCAGTGATCATTGCAAACAAACAGGAATAATAACTTGTCCAGAACAGCCACAGAAAACATTCCCTTTCCCACACCCCTATACTTTGCTCTTATTTAGGAATATTCCCATTATCTTCATCCCGCCTTTCAATTTTTACCTGCCAGTCTTTCTCAGATTTACTTTTGTGTCTCTTGGTCTCATTTCTACTGCTGATTATAGCTTTTCAACATTGACAGATGTGTTTTAATGCATCACAGGTTTAGAGCTAGAGCACAAAAGGTTGATCTCCAAAGGTCAGAGGTGAGTTATGAACATTCTGACTTTAAATTAGATATTGTATGTTTCGAATTGCTTTCTCAAACTCCTGTATTGGCCTGTTTGTGTATAACTTTGAGGCCAAAGCTACACATCTTGAGCATTTCTGTGCACCGTCTGGAAAAGTAATCATGCTCTGAGATTATTTTGTAAAAATACAAACATAAATTTCAGTGGATTTTGTTGGGCTTTCATATGATCTATCAAAAAAAAGAAAATAAATACATACTGTAAAATGGATAAATAATAATACATGTATGTCAATCCATTTAAACAATAGGGTGGTGTTCATTTCTTTTAAACTGATTTGGGCATTAATGTAATCCATCCAAATTTCCTTCAAACATCTCCTGAATAATGGGGTTCCTTATCCCATCTGTAAATGCGTTGCAGCTTAATGTCACAGATATTCACATTTAGTTCTGGCCTTATTGAGTACCCACTCTGGTCCCCAGCGTGCCAAGGATGCCGTGCATATGTTGTGCCGTTGGATGTGATAAAAAAGGTGACCCAAAAATGTATTTTTATTGATTACCAAAAGAGAAGGAACATGGTTAGAGATGGCTGTCTATAAGTGGCCATCTATGCAGTGTAGATTTCTTATCAGGTGAGTTTCAAAATAAGTCATGAGAGTTGGCTTAACTGTTCCTAACTGGGTTTAAGGTATTATACAATTTTCCAGAAAATTACGTGATTAGATCCCACTGATTAGACAATTTGTGAAAGAAGTGCACTGGATATTAAGATCTAAAGATTTTGCTACAGACATTATAGTTGAAAAAAAAAAAAAAGGATTGCAAATGAGCTATGGATTCACTTTACAGCCAAACCATGACCCCAAACATGCAGCAGAAGCTGCAACAGAGTAGTGTGGGTTAAAACATATAGTCATATGCTACAATGGATCAGTCACAGTATAGAACTAAATCAATCCAATGATATAAAAAGAGTCAAATGTTGATGTGCACTGCATCATCCCTGCTATCTACCTAAAACGGATACACTTTACAAAGAATAAGATATCCTAAATTACATTTTTGCCACAAAAAATAAATCTCAGGAAGTACAAAATATAACTGTACAACTAAAGTTTCAGATAGATAGCAATCTTAAGAAATTTTAAGTGCCCCCTTTGACATTTATTAGCTTGACTAAATATTTATTTCAGATTTCTCATTTACATTTCTTCCAAGGCTAAATTAACATTTCAGACATCCAAAGTAACATTCTTCCCTGTTGAATATGCTGTTGAATATGCTTGAATATGCTGTTGTTAAAAAAAAAGTATATATATTAAAAATATATATAAATGCAAATCTAATTTTTTTTTTTACAAACAAAATTTACAGTAAAAGTGTACTCAAAACTGGTATTTTAAAATGTAATGCAAAATATGGCAGCCGCCTGAAACGGTATTGCTGTGTATAATTTTAATAAATAAAGAAATGACTGGATCTAAATGCTGGATTAGCATCATTTGTCTGGTATCTGATCAAGTTAATTAGTCAATATATGATCCTATATTCAATCCGGCTGACAGATCAGTTCATCTCCATTAATGCTCCTTAATTTTTCTGTTGAGACTCATTCCTTGTTGCATTTTCAGATGAGCATATTAAAACATATACATGGGATTGTGCATGAAGCTTTCAGTTTGTTTTAAATAAAACCTTGAAACCAGGCTTTCTTTTAACACATTAAAGTTTAAATTTATTTTGTGTTAATCAATAAAACTCCAACCGAATACATTAAAGTCTTTTTGTAAAGGGAAAACTATCTGAAAACCATAAAAGGTTGTTAATGCATTTTCAATACACTCAAGTTATTCTTATATCCACATGAAAAGCAATTACCTAGGAGAATAACTCACCTGCTTTATTGTTTCATCTTTGGTATCTTTTCTCTGATGTGTTCAATCCCACACCCCTGGCTGTCTATGCTTCCACATTTCTGCACCTTGGATAGAATAAGAAAACAAACACAGTCAGTGGTTAAGAATTCATCAAAACACATCCAAACATTCATTGAGTCCCTCCCTCCTTGTACATAATGTGCTGGTCCATGTGCCATGTGCTCATGCTGTGCTGTTGCTCCCTGCTCTCTTTTCTGCACTCGCTTCAGAATGCACCACATGTGTTTCATTACTGGTGAAATGCTTGGGAATGGGGCACGGTATAATTCTTCAAAAGGCACATTTATGAAATATTGTCTGCTTCTCCACTGAACCAAGGAAGAAAATCACAGATGAAATATCTTAAGTAAAGATATTAAAATATGTATTATCAGTTAAGTGCTTAATTTTGTTTTAATAAAAAAAAAAAAAAAAAAAAAAAAATATATATATATATATATATATATATATATATATATATATATATATATATATATATATATATATATATATATATATATATATATATATATTGAACTAACTTGATCCTAAAACCCCGCCTTCTTGGAGAGCTCTAAACAGAAACAGGAGGAGGGAGGGGTGTGCAGAATTTAAGCCTATTTTCACTTGCTTAAATCTAGCATGTCAACTCCTTGAGGCACTCTGAAAAAGAGAATGAAAGGCAGCCTTTGTCTCGGTGCAGTGACTCCTCACTGCTGAAAGCAGAGCAAGCAGATTGCATTTACCTTCTACTTCCTACAGTTTTTATCAATGGCCTGTCCTCTTGATTTCCTCTGCTCACAATTCAAGCTTACACAACCTGACGTCGGTTCTGATTTTGTCTTTATAGCAAAAAAAATCACAGCAAGCCAAGCAATGTGAGAGAAAAAAAAGCAAACCTGCAAATAATGACGCTCTAAGTAAATGAGGTCGAGTGAAAGTGAGAATTACAGAATATGCTATGAGAGTGCCAATTAGTTTAGTGTGGGGGGCACAGAACAGATGGTGGTCTGCCTAATTCACGCCAGGTGGAACAGGTTGCATACACACATATGCACACAAAGTATCTCACAGGTCAGAGGGAGGTTAGCAGTATTCCAGTGGGCACTGTTGTTATGACAGACATTAAAGAGATAAAAAAAAAAAATTATAGGTCAGGTCATTTAAAGTACTGCAAAATACAAAAAAAAAAAAAAAAAGAATCAACACAAACAAGAACAACAAGAAAAAAGACGCCCTACTGCGGGTACACAAATATTAATGCTTGATGCAAGTTAGTTGAGAATTACGTCCTCCAAGATATAATTTCATAACCACTATACTGTTGCTTAGCGTCGTGTACATATGAACTTTCTGTCGCATTAAGCATAGGAAGTACTGCTGCATGTTTTTGTTCATCTCAGAAAAGACACAACTATGCTAAAGCAAAACATTTTAGGCATAGCTGAAATGCTGAACAGGTTTAGATCATGCTTTTATAACTAGATGAAAGAAGTCAAGGGTTGAACAGCTTGTCATTTTAAGATGCTCTTATTTCCATCTTTCCAACTGCTAAAGCTGGATATTCAGATCTTTTAGAGAGGTATCCTGTATTTGACATCTGTTGAAAACACCAAAGGGTCAGGGCTTGGAGTTAGAAATAGAGAACAAAAATATTTGCCTATTTTTTTAAAGTACACTAAAAATGGCTATGAGGCGTCATGATGATTAATTACCCACCAGTATTTCAATGAAGTCTCAAAATTAAAAAGAAACTGAAAAAGCAGATGAATGTTAGGGTACACAAACTCTCTTTGCACCTTTCAGTCCAGATTATGTTCACCACATGGTTTCCATAAATGAATAATTTGACATTTTCCGTTATTGCCTCAATGTTGCAGGATTGGGGAATATTCTGGAAACCAATTTTGGATTGAAAGAACAATCAAGCTGCTATGCTCTTCCTCTCTAAATCTTCTTTCTACCCATCCTCCACAGTGCTATAGTGAATAATATCACACATCCACTTGCTATACAGTCCCTTGCAAAAGTATTTGTCATGAGGGCAGAGGTCAATATTCCACCAGGACAATCACCCAAAACAGCTAAAGCACGACTTGAGTAGTCTATAGAAAAATTACATGTGCTAGAAGCAGTTATGCATAAAGAGTTTTTATGTTATTCTGTCCCATTTTTTGTTTACTAAGCAATACATGAGACATCTATAAAGGCTTGCTCCATAAATATAATTATGTGGACATCAAAAATTCCAATAGGGAGGGGAGGGCCCTTCTCAAGCTATTGCATATACAAGCGGTTTCAGTATCTACACTGTTAGTTTCAGACTTACTTCATCCAAATGGTTCCCAGCTTATCTTTGACAAGAGAAGGTTTGGTGAGGACCTGTTCTGTATAAAGAGGTGCATGTAACAGAGCATGGCATCTTACTTAATTTAACTTACGACAGCACGCTTTGTGCATATCTTGGGTAGTTTGAGAAAAGAACAAAATCATGAACATTACTGCTCCTTCTCCTCCTGTTTTTCTCTTCATTGATATAAGACTTAGCTTTGTATTTTATCATTAAAACGGTATACCGTAGGTAAAATATGAAGGTACACCGTTTCAAGACAGGCGTCCTCTTTTCTGCTGTGAATGGCTGGCAGGTAAAGGGTGCTAATGACCAGTTTACACCTTTAGTTACTTGGAGCCAAAAGTATAGAGATCTGCTACTACTAGTTCTTGATCTTTGGTCTTCAAAAGATCTTACACAGACAGAAGAGTACAGAAAGTACTATGGAGAGGCCAAAGCCAGGGGGAAGTTATATTACCTGTGAAAATGTGTATTGAAATCCTACCCTGGTTTACCTCACAGTTCTTAAACGCCTCAGGCTTATATCTGTCAGTTGGTATTGGAGCGCCTTTGGCTTCTCCAAGAGGAGTTGGAGGAGGTGCCTGGGGACAGTGAAGTATCTCTGCTCAACCTGCTGCCCCTGTGACCCAGAAACGCGTTGGACAACATAAACTTTGCAGCCATACATAAAAAATTACACAAAACATTATTTTGCAAACAAGTGAAACTGTAAAAATGAATGAAAAGCCGGTTAAATAATGGTTTAACATAGAGTGTGCTTTCAGTGAATTGATACATAACCAAGGCATACACTAACACAACTACAGAATACCCACTATTGGCACAAAAATCGTTTATACAAAATTCTAAATGTTCCTTTCATTATGTTGTAAAAGTAAATTTGTGTGTGTGTTTTGTTTTTATAAAATCAGAGATTTAGCTGCACCTGTAAGTTCACAGCGGTGTCTACCTGCTTTTTAAATAATTTATCTGTGCTCAATTATTTACAAGAAAAAATGATTGACCTGTCCTAAAAAAAGAGAAACTTGTAAAAAGGAAGTGGAAACAGATAGAAGAAATGAATTAATTCTCTCCACGGAAGAAAAAAATAAAATAAAAAATCAACTTTCATATGCTTCAGAGCGATACAGAAATAGCTTCCTCTGTAGTCCTGAATCTCTCAGAGCTCAATCAATGGGCTAAGCGATACATAAAAGATGAGGCTGTGTTTGACCTAAGCATGGAGGTGGAGAGAGGGGAAGTGTACTGCTGAGCCTGGACCGAAGGAGACGGCAATTTAGACTCTATCGTGGGATCCTTTGAAGTTTTGGCAGCTGAGGAAGGGCTGTGGATCAGGCTGTATGCCCCGCTGCATTAACCCCCTCAAGCTACAGCTATGCTTGCACTAAGTCAGCAACAGCACCAGTTGGCTGCCTGCCTACCCAGCATAATGCATAATCCCCACTTTTGTGTTGCACATGTCCATTATACAAAACCATGATTTAAACTTCAGCAGCGATCATCACAGCAACATAATTTCACACCACTATGGGCCGGATCTATCAAAGGTTTGCGTGTATAAAAACGTGAGCTATTTCACTGCGCACGCTAAAAAATGTACAAACTGATCTATCAACAGCGTGCTAAAAGGATTTGGTCTTAAATAGCGCCTCTTATCCATTTAGTACTTTTTCTGCAATGAATATGCAATATGGGGCGTTTACACGCAAAAGTGCGTCTTGTGGGAGGAGAACATGTAAATATATTAATTTAGTACTCGCAAAGTGATTTATTAAACCTAAAAACAATGTTGCTAACGGTATCTGACTCTATATTTAACACGTTTCAAAAGAAGGTGCAAATGGTCTGTAGGCCTATGCGTAATTGCGCACACATGGCAGCGGTTATTGTCGCAAGAAGGAGACATCGAAATGAAGCAAGGAGACGCAGAGAACGCATTTTTTCACTCCGTGTGAATACTTTTGGAATGAACGAGGAAACGATCATCAAAACATATCGTTTATCCACCATTGCCATTTTGGGGGAACTCAGAATGGATTTGGAGCCAGCCACAAGGAGGACCCACGCAATACCTACCAGATATCACAAAACTCCTTGCAACGTTGCACTTTTTTTCATCTGGGTCATTCCAGCGTACGGTTGCAGCGAGAGCTGGGATCTCCCAATCTCGTTTTTCAGAAGTGCTGTCCGACGGGGTCGGGGTTCTCTCACTGCGCCTGTGGAGCAACATGCCAATGCTGCGGGGATGCGTAATCTCATCCACAGTCACTTCTTGTGAGCCATTTGGTATGTGCATTTTTCTACAGGCCAATACAAAACACCTGTTTTTTTGTTGTTGTTTTTTTTTTACTGCAGTGAAGTAGAAATTCAGCCACATACCACCTTAGGGAATAAAGGTTGCCAAAGTTTTTTCTTTATATAGCTACCACTGTAAGATTTAAATTTCTTAATGCACTAGTTTGTAGAAACTACAAACTACTTTGCCGCAAACCACAAAACGCGCAAAACCATCATTTAAATAGGGCGTCTCCAACAGTTTTGCACCTGCCACCAGTTACGCAATCGCTCTTGTTAAATCACCCGCAAACCATGGTCCAGCCCCTCGCGCAAAATTCCAGTTTGCGAGCGCAAATTACTGCACGCAAAATTGGATCTTGATAAATCCGGCCCTATGTGTCAAGCCTCATGCTGATGCTCATTTTTGGAAGTAGACAGACTTTTGTGGAGCAAGGATTTGTAACCTTAACTCATTTGGTATGAGTTTCCTTATCAGTAAGTATGTACCAAAAAGTTACAAAGAACACAAAATCATGATCAGCGAAGATTGAGCTAACATTAAAACAGCAACAAAATATATGAAAGTTTGAGCTAATTGTTTAAATGAAGACCAGAATCATGTAAGACAAAATTATTGCTTTGATAGGGAAAGGTGAAAAGTATTAGAGATTCAGGCTGCAATATATTTGGAAAAGTTAATATTGTAACAACATTGTCACATATGGCAATGGGGATGTAGGGAAAAAAAAAACTCCGAAAAGTCCTTCATCAGAATGCACCCCATTAGCCCCATTTACACTACCGAAACTGTGCCGAGAGCGATCCGAGCACGGCAACCGGTACTTGAACCTGCAACAGCCGTGCCGAGAACCAAAGCCACTGCACATGGGTGGCGCACTTAACCCCCTTAAATTGCAGTTTAATGCATCATAATTTTATCTGTAAAAAAAGTTTGATATTTGGAATAACCATTTGTTTTTATTAAACCTCTATCCATACCCTATGTGCAATGATGAGAGTTGAGACGAGCATTTCAAGCTGCCTTCCAGTGATTGGCTCAATCTATTCCTATTCAGTGTTTACCACTAGTTCCATCAGAAGAGAGCTAGTGTATATAGAGTATATCTCTAAACCAAGAAACTTAAAAGCAAAAAAGAAGGCACAAAAAATAGCAATGATTGTGAGCTTTCAGAATCTGATGAAAACAACAACATTAATCCGATTTAAAATAAAACCAAATCTCCATGTGATTAAAGTAGTTCCAGATTTTCAAGCAATGAAACAGTAGGTGATTAAACTAAGAGACTCATCTGCTGACACAGTATCAGTCTCATTTATTTTATGTCTTTTATACTTGAGAAATATCTGATCTACCTAAATGCACATTCAGGCCTCTGTGTGTACCGTCAAACTTAAAACATGTTTGCACATATAGTCAAGAATTTCTTAGGATCAGAGTTGTGACCCTTAATCTGTGGTGTTTTTGCAAAAAGACACTGAGAGGACTACAGCATTTGCAATTGAAATGTGGGGAATGATTTGGAGGGCAGAGGGGGGTTGATGGCACCCCACCTGGTTGTTTAGACTTCCAAAGGGCACATTTAATGAATTCACAGTGGTGCAATGTAAAAACCCCACACTGATGACAGGTACTCATTTATTAAAAAGCAGGTGTTAGGCTTTCCTGTGTAATTGTGTGCGCATTTATATAATGCATATGTATATATTGCTGCAGTGAATAAAGGTTTGTGTAACTTTAGAAAAGACACAAAAAAAAAAGGTTTAGAAAAGCATCTCATGGTGCTAGAGCTGGAAGTGCCTAAGTAGCAATACACAAGATCTATCTTTGTAAAATAAAAAGATAGAAAACTTAAATAGCCTTCTAAAGAAGTAATGTTTTTCTAAAACCATATAAGACTCTTTCCTTATGCATATGCTTGATACGGATGAAAGATTGCACTCGTCCATAGGGAAATAATTAGAATAATTTGGACACAAAACAATCTAAATAACGTTTAATTCTGGACATTTCTGTGTGTGATTTAAAATCTATGATCTTTTCAAAAAAACATCAAAACTATCTTACTGGATAAATGTATCAAGTGAAAAAAAAAAAATGTAGTGTACATTTTTTCTGCTTTTGCCTGTCAACCTGTGGGTATGATATGACCGGCCAAACCACAACTTAGCCCTCCTTAAGGTAAACACCTGAGTAGTAAAGAGGCTCACAGAGCAGCATAACACTAGTTCTAAAACTTTCAATGTGCAAATCAAAGTAGTTTTTTAAACATAAGTGAGTTAAACTAAATAAATCTTATCTGATTGATTTTAGCTTTTTCACGTTATCTTCCTCATGCTCAAGGGGTACCTGTGGAGTACCACAGGGATCAGTGCTAGGACCAATTCTCTTTACTATATATATGATCCCAATCGGTAGAATTATTAGACAGCATGGGATTAATTTCCAAGGTTATTCTGATGATACTCAGCTATATCTGTCTATAAATCCAGATGAAGCCAACCCATTACATATATTACAGGCATGTCTTGAAGACATAAAAACCTGGATGACTTAACTTTCTGAATGCAGACAAAACAGAAGTTCTAGTCTTTGGAAAAATAATCAGATTAGTCAGTCACTTCATTTGGATCAGATTAAACTGATTTCAGATAATAAAGTAAAAATTAGAAATATCCTGTCGAGGGGTGATGCTGAGAAACCAGTCCATGTATTTGTTACTTCCATAAACTGTAGTTAAAAGTCTTCAGCTGATCCAAAATGCTGCAGCCAGAGTTCTGATGAAAATTAAAAAGAGAGATCATATCTCTCCTATCCTCGCTTCCCTTCATTGGCTTCCTGTTAAATCAAGAATAGAAATTAAAATCCTCCTTCTCCCATCTAAAGCCTAAAATGGCCAAACTCCATCTTATATCAGAGATATGATTGGTCCTTATGTCCCTAGCAGAGCACTTCCCTCTAAATCTGCAGGTTTACTAGTGGTTCCTAGAAATTCTAAAAGCAGAACAGGAGGCAGATCTTTTAGTTATCGGGCTCCTCTCCTGTTGAACCAACGAGCAGTTTTAGTCCGTGTGACACAGAGCCTTTCTACTTTTAAGGGTAGGTTTAAAACTTTCCTTTTTGGACAATACACTTTGATCAGATAAAATTATTTTTATTGATCTCACAATTGGAAAAATTCCCTTTTAACATTGACTCAATAGTCAAAATAAGCTGCCAAAAGGAGGAAATGGTGCATGGGGTATATACAGTGCTTCCAGATAAACAGTGGATCGGGGGAAAAAAATAAGGCAGAGATTTAAGGTGTACATTTAAGGTGATTTATACACATATGGATGGATTGAGTTGTAGCAGATTACAAAGATTAAAAATATCATAATTCTTGGTCGCTGGGGTCTGTTATTTTGTGTGAGTTTTGTGTTTGCTCCTTTCAACCTTAATGAGACGGCTTGTGTACCTTCTTGGGAATGAGTTTCAAGACAGAGCTATACATGCTTGGGAGCTTAAACAGCAATTACCTCCCTATTTTCTCTGATTACTTTTATTTTTAAAGGTACACTATGCAACCGGTGTTGATTTTCCAGCGAGACTCCCCCCAGAGGGCGAAAGTAAAAGTGCACTGTCGTAAATATGCACAGCTGTTCTCCTGGTTTCTCCGTCAAGCCAGGCGCGGTTGTTTTGAGCTTAGCAGACAGGCGAACGCAACGAATGACTAATGCTGCGTTCACACCGCAGCTGGCGCGACAGAAGCAGCGAGTTTACCTGCAAAGTCAATGGTTGACGCGCGTCAAGGCGCAGCAAAGGAGCAGCAGGCCCAGCGCGTCTGGGCAGCTGAAGCAGGGAGAGAGACACAGCGCTGATGATCAGAGGCTATGATCTCTCCTCTTAAACAGTTTATTGACGCCTAAATTAACTTAAAATGCAGAAATCTGCCGGCAGAATATGCACTTTGGATTATTTAGATGAAAAACACCTACCAGCTGCCGTGGTGAACCGCGAGGACGTGACCTGGCCAGAGGCTGCTGATGAAGGGGTTCCTTCTGTCGGCGCACCGCTGGTATGTGGGGGTCTGAGCGGCTCCGACAGAAAAAAATATTGAAGGCAGGATAATAATCTGAATGAACTGACGGCACTGATTACGTTTTCAGGTGTATTTTCTCATTTAAACACATATTAAAACTACTTTATTCCAAATGATCACAGCAAATATAGCTGCAAGGCAGAGAAAGGATAGTGAAGCTCCGCCCAACGCGCGTCAGACACACTTTTGCACCGCGCAGGCAGAGCAGCAAAGCTGCTTCAGCCGCGCGTCAGAACTAACTGGTACAAGCAGCAAAAATGAAGCAGCAGACCCGATTTTGCTGCGTCCGACGTGAACGTAGCATAACTGCACAAAGATCGCCACTGTGCTAGCAACGAGAATGCTTTTAACTGGGGGCGTGTAGCAGTTCTCGCCGTAAAGCAAGACTGACTCTCACGAGACTTCTGAGCCTGTGGGTGCGGGTCGGTGCTCATGCAATTGCAAGTGCAGTATTTCCCCCACAGACCACCAGGGCGGCCGAGAATACCTTTGTTCAACCTGAAATGACTAATTTAATCATCCAAAACGTTATGGAACACATTAATTAACTGAAAAATGTTGCATAGTGTGCCTTTAAAGATGGCTTTCTTCCCCCCTCTTTTGAACCATCTGTCCTCTCTCTTAAAGATCTGAACAATTTGATCGTGCAAGGAAAGGCAAGGCAAGTTTATTTGTACAGCACAATTCAGTACAAAGACAATTCAAAGTGCTTTACATTAATTAAGCAACAAAAAGGAGTAAAATAAAAGCAGAATAAAAGCAAATAAAAATAAAACATGATAAAAGCAGTTAGTAAAATATATAAAACATAAAAGGGTATCTGCATTATTTATTGAAGTAAAAAGAAAGTTTTACAAAGATATCAAACAGAGGCGTGTGTCTTAAATTATATCAGTGTAGAACAGGGGCTTAGACAGTAACTGTTTAACACAACATTAAATTTGATGATGTTCAAAGCAAAGTGCTCAGGTTATGATGCAGGAAAAGCACTTTGCTGTATTTTCTGTCCACAGACGAATAACTGGAGCACCATCATCTTTAAGACACATCAAAATGATCACTTCAGCAACATATTCAGCATTAAAATGGCTCAGATTTTGCTAGATATGAGTTAATTAACTTATTCTGAATCGGTAGCTTTATGGGTTAAGTTACCGCAGATAAGGTATCTCTTGAAAGAATGTTAACAAAAAACATTTTCCTTGTTCTAAGAAATTTTTAAAGATTTTTCTAAGAAAAACATACACTGCAGCATCCAGAATGTCACTGATGAGTAAGATTGAAGAGGACTGCATGATAATATAAATCTTTTAGTTTTTTTTTTAAAACATCTGAGGCTACTAAATTTTAAAGCAATTAAACACCTTGTATTGCAGTTGTCTAACAAAATCAAACAAGTACCCAGGATTGATGGAGTCCACTGAAAGGAACAACTAAGCCTACGTTCACACTGCAGGCCTTGATGCTCAATTCCAAATATATGCGACTTCTATGTGATCTCCTGTGTGAACTGCAGTCACACAACGTAAGTCTCACGCATGTGCAGTAGAGATGCAATGAGTTTATTTTTACTCAATCTTTTGAGTAAAAATACTGCTCTCTGCGTAATCATCTGCCATGACTGTTGTTTTTCGTGCCGCTTCTGTGTAGCAAGATGCAGAATAGTGACCTTTGTCGGGTATGAATGGCGTTCAGGTCAGATGAATGCCACCTGGCCGTTTAGAGACAGGTCGCATTTGGAAAGATCAGATTCATATCGGATTCAGGACCACAGAGCCAAGTGGCCTGGATCACATTGGAAAAAATTGGATCTGTGTTGTTCAGACAGCCATGAAAAGATCAGACCCAGGGCGCATATGGGCAAAAAAAATCAGATTTGGGTCACTTCAGGATGCAGTGTGAGCATAGCCTTAAAGGAATAGTACACCCAAAACATGATTAGCCTTCATTTTCTACTCACCCCCATGCTGAACAACACTCTGGAGTACTTTTTTGATATCTCAAATGCATCTGGAGATCTGGGAGGCTTCTTGCTGTCTGCTGACATTCAAATAATGGAGGTCTATGGTGCCCGAGACAGAAAGGTCCATAAAAGTCCACAAAAAACGTGTCAATATTCCTCCATACTGCTCGTCCAATGTATTCCAAGTGTCCTGAGTGGGTAGCATCCAGAATTAACTCGAAACGAAGTCATTAAGAATGTTTTTAGAGCATAAACAGTAGTGTATAGGATTTCCTGAAAGCGCGCACATGCGCGCTCACGACGCTACGGAAGCCGGCAGACCAAGCCAGATGAAAGTGCGCATTCAGCGTCTGCTCTGCCAATAATGCAAGCATAGAAGAAGAAATGTGCTGTTTACCTGTGCAAAGAAAGAAACAACGAAAGAAAAATGTCTGAGGACTTCAGTGTTGAGGAAGAGCATGAGTTCTTTGCCGAGCTGAATGCGCTGGTTTGGTCTGCCGGCTTCCGTAGCGTCGTGAGCGCGCATGTGCGCGCTTTCAGGAAATCCTATACACTACTGTTTATGCTCTAAAAACATTCTAAATGACTTTGTTTCGAGTAAATTCTGGATGCTACCCACTCAGGACACTTGGAATACATTGGACGAGCAGTATGGAGGAATATTGACACGTTTTTTGTGGACTTTTATGGACCTTTCTGTCTCGGTCACCATAGACCTCCATTATTTGAATGTCGGCAGACAGCAAGAAGCCTCCCAGATCTCCAGATGCATTTGAGATATCAAAAAAGTACTCCAGAGTGTTGTTCAGCATGGGGGTGAGTAGAAAATGAAGGCTAATCATGTTTTGGGTGTACTATTCCTTTAAACAAGTAGGAATGCGAATTATGCAATCCTTACAATAACTTAATACGTAATATTTTTTTGTAATATTTTTCAGTTCCAGCCTTTTGGACAGAGTAGCATAAAATGGTCAATATAAGGTGATAACATTCTTTTATTGTTTTACAAATTCAGTTATTATACCACTTTCATTTTATATTAGATCAGCATAAGGGTTACAGTATATTCTACATCAGAACACCAGTCAAAATGTTTACATATAGGCTGAAAACTTGGCAGGGAGAGTGAAAGCCTGTGGAGCAAATGGTGTTAAAGGAGAAAAAAAATAGAAACATATGGCGCATTATGTCTGGCTGTGTGACAGTATCTGAGCTTGAGGATGAGATGAATAGCAATAAGCTATCTAGGGAATCATAAAAGACAGTTTTTGTGGGGGGTACTTGTTTGCATTTTACCATTAATGTAACATTAGGCAGCTTATACAAAAGAAGAAACAATTTTTAATCTAATCAAGGATGTCAGAAGTCAGAATATTTCCCAGCTATTGTCCCTGCTTAATCATGAATTTGTGCAGAGTGACAAAAGTGTGAAAAATATTAGTTTTTTATACACCTAACGTCTTTTGTTCCTTTTTTTTTAAATGGCCAATTTTTTGTAAGAAAATGGGCCCTAAGTAAGAACCCCGCCCCCCCCCCAAAAAAAACTACAAATCAATAAGAGCTCATCAACAAAAAATGTTAGAAATTAGCAGATTTAGATTTCAAATTGTTTTCAATTGTTACTACAACTGGACATTTGAAACATCTCTGTTCAGATCATTTTGGAATGAAGCAATCATTTCTGTTATCCACTGAGAGCAGAGACACAAAAAAATATCCGGCTTTAATCTTTTACAAACCCACTGTCATTTAGAGAAGGTGGACAGCACTGTGAGGATCAATGACTGATTTCCCTGAAGCATTATACACAATTTAGCCCAATTTGCTTTGCAACAAACCCAAGAAAACTCAGAGGGAGTCATCCACGATCACCTGGATCAAAGACTACCTGACAGACCACAGTTTTCAAAACTGAAAGGTCAAGTGTCTAACCATGTAGTCAGCAGCACAAGAGCATTATAGTAGAGGGTACTGTCAGAGTCCTGTCATCTGCAGAAATACTTGGATGACTTCAGTCATTGGGTGTATTAAAAGATGGAAAAGAAGCTAAATACAGTGAGCTAGTAAACCTTTTTGTGGCATGGTGTTGAAACAGTAATTCAACCCTGAATGTGAACAAAACAAGTAAGATCACAGCAGATTTGAGAAGAAACAGGAACAAGTCAAATTCTCTTACTATAATGACAGAAAAAGTGAAGGTGGTGGGGGAGTATAAATACCCTGGTGTTCACCTGGACAACAAACGTAACCAGAGAGGCAAATGTAAATTCTTCTAGAAGAAGGGACAGATAGGAGTGTACTTCGTTAGAAAGCTTAAGTTCTTCACCATTTGCAGCAGAATGCTGCACATCTTCTATAAATTGGTTTTGGGGAGTGTGATCTCTTGTGCCATCATCTGCTAGGGTAATCATCAGCTCAAAAAGCTGATAAAGCAGTCTGGCTTTGTTTTAAGAACTCCTCTTGCGCCTCTTGAGATGATTTCACAAAGACAACTTCTTCATAAGTGTTCAGGCTTTTCCACACCCATTGCAAGGCAGACTATACAAAAGCATCTTCCTACCTTCAGATATTAACATATACAACAACTCAAAAAAACATAAAAATTCCCTTTCTGATCAATAGCATAATTTTAAGTTGGATTGAATGATCTAAAGAGGGACATAATGAACAGATGAGTACCACATGCAAGCTTCACACCCTGCTTATATGTCCAACCTCTATTGAAATGTCAAGACAGTAAAATGTTTTGCTATTGTTGTAAAAATCTTACTCTCACCAAGTTTTATTTTTCTGAATTATCATGGTTTCCCAAAATGCCATAAAAAATACATGATAAAAACAAAATAACCCTCAGGCTTATATCATGTCAAATCCACAGACAAAAGAAAAAGCACAAAAATGTCAACCTTTTAAGACATGCTTCATCCTGGGCTGAATTTTGACGAGTAGAAGCAGATGGTGTACTTGTCTCTAATCTCTAATCCATTTCCACATGAACCAATATTTTATTCTTTCTCATTCATTGCTGGACCTTCTTCTCATCTTTACTTTCCTGCCCCTAGACAAAAATCTTTTGATCCATTTTTTTCCAGACTCCTCAGCTTCCTAGAGTGAGTTGGTGTAACCAAAAGACAAGCTTTTAGAACCTGCTGGACAAAAGTGTTAATATACTAAAACAAGCCAGGGTAATAGACTGCAAATACCTACACGCACACTAGAGTATAATACTTTGCATTGCTGCCACAAATCAAGCAATAGTCAGCATTAGTGGTTTCATGCATATTTTAAAAGTTGGCCTTGGTTGTAAATGATTGGCATGAGCTTTTGGAGCGGGAGCAAGCAGACAGCAATAAATGGAGAAGGGTGTGCTCAGTGATTAAGTGGAAACACAAACTGGGGACTCTAATCAGACCAAATCAATGTGAGCTAATCCTGTACCAATTAAGAAACTGTGGTTGAATGCCCCGGACATAATTCAATTTCTTTCTGAGCGCCTGGTGTGAATGGAATGATTGAAACCTCCGGACGCAAGCCAGCTGAACAAAAGAGTTGCAAAAGCTTTTTTTTTTTTTCTTTTTCTTTACAGGCAAATCTCATAGTATTCAGGCTTACTCTGACAGGCAGGTCAGACATCAAGTGTTAATCTCTGCTCCATAGCTTCACGCTCAGCAGCTTTTTGATAAAGTGCGAAAGACAATTTATGGGGGGAGAAAAAAAAGAAAAGAGTTAAGATAAATGAGAAAGTGGCATAGTGACAATATTTTCCTCTCTCTGATTAGCCTTTGTCATTTTCTCTTTTATGTGTCTCTGATAGCCTCTCTCTTTCTTCGCTCCTCAACAAAAAGCTTTTTACTGGATAAAAAGGAAAAAAAAAAAAAACTGTACACAGATGCATTTGCTGCTTCTGTCATGACCAAACCGTCAAAAGGTGAATTCTATTTCTGATAGAGACGCAAACAAGGCTCAAGATGGAAACTATGTCTAGAGAAAAAGACTGCAATGAAAAGAGGAAAACAAATAGAAAGTATATTTATAGAAATAAACTACTTGGTTGTAAAAATCATCAATATGATCTTGCGGTCACATTTCCTGCTGGTACTGCAAGATAGACAGACTGGAAATGACAATATAGACCAAGCTTTATAGAATATTAACAAAATTTTAACTTTGGAAAACAATCTAAATAGAGAGTGCCAAATGGGGCAGAAATATAATTGCACATGCAATTGGTAGTTGTGTTGCAGGTGATCAAAGAAGATCCCAAGCACACACTATTACCAACTCTTCAATAAGAAAAATGTCTATTATTGTCGTAAAAGTCACAAGATGAAGTCATTAACCAATTTGCATATTTAATCATGTTCGATTCAGGCTGCAGGAGAGAGAAATAGCAACACTGGCAAAACAAAAAGCAATTAAAAACAATCTACATATGCCTATAATAAGAGTGATTTTTTTTTAAATAATGTAAAGCAATCATATATACTTTACATGAACCCCAATTACATAAATCAATTTGGTGTATCATCATCAAATTGAATCAAAATATAGCAATTATACATGCAGTGGACGAGTTACTGTGGCTGTGAGTGAATCAAATGCAGGCAAAGATCTACGGTAGTGCAACAGTTTCAGAGAAACTTACCAAAAATAAAAAATAAAGAAGATTACATCCCGCAGAGTGGGATCAGTGGAAGCTTTGTTCATGAGAGCCAGAGGGGAGCGTCCTCATAGCTCTGACTGAGGGCAGGGTTTGCTGCATGACAAGGCTGATAAGACTAACCAGCTGTCAGTGCTTTGGAAGTGGGAGGGGCTCACAGCATCACTTGCTGCTCACTGAAGACACTAAACTCAGAGAAAACGGGTGCAATCTGTGTAGCTGCATAATCTCAAAATAAATGGAATAAAAGGCTCTAGATTTGTTGCTATCCTCTTTTTAAAAAATTAAAAAAGTTGCTACAGGGGTCTTAAAAGACATTAAATATTATGACAAAATTAGAGACTGCATGCGCAAAACATGAGATGCAGCGATGTTTGAACCCCCATGTGCAGCTAGGAGTTTGACAGAGACCAAGTACCAAGTTATGAAGTAGGGTAAAATATATATATATAAAAAAAAAAAAAAAAAAAACAATAAAAATGAGGGTTATTATCAATATTGATTCTGCATTACCCATAAGGATCTCAAAGTCCAGCAGACAAAAGTGGAAAAAGTAGATGAAAGTAATTAAATCTCAAATTTAAGAGATGAAATATTAATCATAGAACCTGGAAAGGCTGACTGCTTATTCCCATAACCACCTTCCACTGAGTCTAAAAGTTTGAGACAAAGGCAAAATAGGGGAAAGTAGAATTATAATCGCAACCTGCATGCAATGTTGCAAAGGTTTCAACTTGCTTCAAACATAAAAAAATATGTGGTACTTAGATTATCATCATCGCCATCCCTCCTCTTTCGCTGACAGAACCCATCCCAAAAGGCAGCGTGTCAGCGATCTTGTTTCTGTTAGTTAGAATACTGGAGAAGGGTTACAATGCTACTATGAGCACAGGAAATAGTTCAACTCTATAAAGGGAAGGAAGAAATTATAAATCTAATTTTGAAGGGAATACTGTTAAAACTGTAACTATTAAAAGCAATGAAATCAAAATAGGGTTAAAAGGGAAAAAAGTATACTTGATGTGTATGCACATTTAAATTGATGTTAAAAGCTTTTTATTGAGTGATTTGTTTATTGAATCCGTTTTAATATGTTAAGCTTGTAAGTATGACTGTATGATCTGCAGGTTTCTTCCTGTTAAGAAGGAGTTTTTCCTCTCTCTCCACTGTCGCTACAAGCATGCTTAGTATGAGGGATTGCCTTCGACTAAATGAGTCGATGCAATAGACTGGCTTTCCTTAGACAGAAAACTTTGAATCAATTTGACTATATGATCTGGTGAACTATTAAGTGCCTTGAGATGACATGTGTTGTGAATTGGCACTATATAAATAAACTGAATTGAATTGAATTAAGTAGGTATTCAGAAACAATACTTTTAATTACAACAGCTACCTACAGTATTTTCAAAAAATCTTGGTCCTGGCTGCAAAAGAGTAGGGATGGGGATGTTATCTTTGTATCTTGGACATTTGGCCTGAGTTTTCTATTTAAATGAATACAAAGTGGTTTTGTTCTGAGAAGCTTTTTCTGCAAAATTTGTATGTTAGTGTCTAAGCTAGTTCTTTTATAGTGTTACTCCTATTGTAAGAACCATTGTTTAGTAAAAAATTAAAAGGAATAAAATTGGTAAAATTATAATTGCACCATTAAATTCGTCAAAGGCACAAGAATCGCAAAACTGCATTGAAGCATCAAGACTGATGTTACCACACAGATTCTAATCTCACTGGTAATTTCAATGTATTTTTACCATTATTATTTGAGGATTACCAGTACTGATGGCTGTCACACTCACACCTATAACCATAGTATGACTGTCAGCATCTATCTGACCACCTGCAGGATAGCCGCAAACGCACAGCTCAGGGCCTGTCTGCACAGATTCTCTCAAGATTGTCAAAGCTGCTGAATCAATAACCTAAGATATTTTTTTTTAACATATAAAAATATAACAATTTAAACTGAGAAACCATTATTGACATGATGCTTGAGGCAAAAATTATTTAACATCTTCCTTTTGTATTACTATAGATTAATACTGAATGTGCTAAAAATAATATTAAATATATCTAAATATGACCCACGTTTGCAACTAATTTGATTTCAAGATCTTGTTCTTGTGATAAATTATCATGATTAATAAAACCAGTAGAGTTATTCAAGTCCTTATATTGTCTCTTATCTTTCCCTAAGCAATATGACCAGATTATTGCTCTTCAATAAGCCATGCCTTGCTTTCATTAAACTCTCTTGAACCTTAGTGGTGTTGTGCATTAATGCACCAACCGAGAGATACCATGATGAGATGGAGTTGTTTTGTATTGCTCCTCATTTGGGAAGGTATTACAGTGAAATGCTTAAATGAAATATTTCGGGTCAGAGACTTCTACCTCACCTTAGCAGAATCATGAGAACGTTTAGATTCAAAGTGGCTGTGAATTATATGAAGGAATAAACTTAATAAACCAGATTAAAATCCACTAAAATATATGTTTTTATGCATTGGCCAATTCGTATATATCGATACATATTTTATATTGATAAAATAAATTAACAAAGAAAACGAGGGGTTGGCATAGGATATATATTCCTTTAAATTTTTTCCATGATATGTTAATTTTATAAAATAATTTTTTTAAGGGCATTTCAGCAACCACTCCACACAACTCAATATTTTATGAACAGTCTAGTGCATATGTCAATGGAAACCTCAGAGGACATAAGGTAATGTGCAAGTCATCTTTTTTCCACAGAAAAAAAGAGAAGATTTAAAATTAAGTATGCATAAGCCATTTCATCTTATTTTGCATGAACCTTTTTTTTCATATATAATCTTTCACTTTTGATGAATTTACTCAAGTAAAAAATATAGTATTTGTCACAATGATCCTAAAAACTATTGAAAAAGCTTAAAATAAAAATCAGTTTATAAGAGGTTGACATTAACCTATGCTTATAGAGTAAATATCCGTAAATGTCATGAACAGTACTTTTTATGCCTATTTAATCTACATCCATACATCTGTGGACAAGTAGAGTAACCGGTTGACCCCCTGGCATTAAACTGAAAGTATTGTAAACCATAGTTTGAAAAATAAGTTCAAAGAAATTGCATATGCCTTCTAAAAGGTAGAATTTTCATGGGGTAAAAAGCCCTTGTTTTGAAATAGTTCCAAGACATTAAAATAACAGTTATAATTTCGAAAATCTAGTTATTTAGAACCATAGAACTCGCCCACGACTGGGCAGTCGTGGGTGAGCGGTTAGGGTGTCAGACTTGGATCCCAAAGGTTACCGGTTCGACTCCTGACCCGCCAGGTTGGTGGGGGGAGTAATTAACCAGCGCTCTCCCCCATCCTCCTCCATGACTGAGGTACCCTGAGCATGGTACCGTCCCGCCACACTGCTCCCTTGGGGCGCCATTGAGGGCTGCCCCCTTGCACGGGTGAGGCATAAATGCAATTTCATGGTGTGCAGTGTTCACTTGTGTGTGCTGTGTCACAATGACAATGGGAGTTGGAGGAGTTTCCCAAAGGGCTTTCACTTTCACTAAAAATACTTTATACACATTATAACCAGTTTTTCAAAAAAGATTGTCAGATTTTAGGTCCATTGGTTGTATTTGTGATTTTAAAAGACATATGTTTGACCCAATGATTATATGATCTAGTGATTATTTACATAATGTCCAAGCAAACCAGCTTATGTGGCACAGTTACATGCACTGTTGTTTTGAAACAAGACAGGTTAAGTCTCAGTTTTTAATTCATCTGCATTACATGCTGGTGTATGTAAGGGTTCTCTCTGGGCAGTGTGGGTTGCTCCCATAGATCAAAAACATGACTATTAGAATAAAATTAGTCTAAGGTATAAGTATTTACATGCATGCATGCTCTGTAATGAACTGGTGATCTGTCTTGTGTGCACCCCTGGCTGTGCAAGAAAAGGTGGGTACAGGCGATGGATGTATGACCACAAAATCCCAATGCAAAAGTAATTTATGTTATGAAAACAACAACAGTTTTAGAATGACAAACTTTCTTACTTATTTTCTGACATTGAACTAGAAACCTGATTTTGCTTACTTACATATACAGGGACACATTCAGTGCTCCCCCCCCCACCCCCACTAACAGTGTGTTTACCTTGAATAGCAAAATCCAGAACTTAAAATGGTTAATGCATCAAAAAGCTCTCAAATCGAACATAGCGTATAGGTAAAAGACCAAACAAACCAATAAACAACAAAACTAAGTTACAATTGCATGTTTGGGTCTGACATATTCCCAAATTTTTACTGCAATCAAATCATCAGAAAAAAACAACAAAAAAACATAAGAAAACCATTGCAGACTACTTGTGTGAGGAGTATTAATGCAAGCCTCCAGATGGAACATCTACCCATCCATCTTGTTGACACCTACAAGCTATGCAAGACGATCCCCAGAAGCATACAGTATATGATCATTAAATCAGTGTGTAAGAACAGCATGCAACCTCCTTTGAAATTACTCCCCTGTGTGTAACCGTGACAACTGTCTGAGTTATAAAATTAATGCAGCAGAGTATTACATTTATATACGAAAAGGGCTTGTTTATTAAAACAAATCATAGTTGAACTTCTTAAAGAGAAAGCCCATGTTTAGAAGGCTATGTGGTTGTATTTCTGCAAAATTAGAAGATAGTTTCTATGTAACACTAAATCAGGTTTATGGTAATACATGTGAGGGAATGCAAAACACATGGTATTAATAGCAACATAAGGATTCTGACAGCACATGATTACAGTGTGAATATAGCACACTACATATGTTATTAGGAGAGGCTTTTAAATGAAATCCGAATGCAAAGCTGCATCAGACATCTTGTTATCCAGAAAACATGTGTTTTCCCTCTGAAATGCTCTGCACCTTGGCTGTTGAGGAGTCTTGATCTCTCTCTCTCCTAATCTAAAGTGATGGTAGTTGGGCTATCAGAGGGAAATTTAAGGGGATTACACAAGCTGAACAAAATAAGGCTTAGTCAGAAAACTAGAAAATCTGCAGCATGCAAAATGACGTGTAACAAAATAGAAATCCCCATGATAGAAATCTAAACAAATCATGCTTTCTGAAGGTGATGTGCGTAATACCAGCTCTTGGCATCATTCTACTTTGACACTCCAGAGACGAGGTGATGTTGCCTAAGAGAAATTTGACTAAATGCCTACAGACAGTGCTTTTTTCTATTATAAAAAATAACGGTTCAGCATTATCGATTGATAAATTAATTTATAGTAAATTTTGAAGCTTCAGAAAAACAATCTTCTCCTCTAGATTTTGAGGTTAAGATAATGGTATAAGGAGAGCAATCAGATGCATTACCCCCCACATCTTTATTTGGTCGAAATGTACCTAAAAATAAGAATAAAATGATTCCAAGCTATACTAAAGAATTGGCCATTTTCCAAGCCATTTCTCATATTTTAACTGCACATGTGTAATACATATTTTTCTTTCCACATGAACTCCTTTGCGATCCACTACTTTTTTATGCTGCTAATCGGCACCATATAGACATTTAGATTCACTAAAAAAAGTTGGTTACTTGGATGCCATGACATTTTTAAGCATTGTGCAACCCACAAGACCTCTGAACACAAGCTCTGATGTCAATGACTATTTTAATTTGCTGTCTTCGCGTATTTTTGCACGTTTGTGACGTTTAAATTACAAATCACACTCAAATGTTCAGAATGCTTATAATATTTTGTGTTTAAAACTACAACAACATAACTTCGCAATGAATTTCTAGAAGATGTTTCTACAGAAGATGTTGGCTGGTTGAGTGGGTAGGTGGACGAGGAACGGACAGATTTGTATGACTTGTTTTGGGTATGTCTAACCAAGCTTTCATAATATTTTGAGAAATTTTGAATCATGCCTCCAGAAAAAAACTAGTGTACCCATTAGGTTTGTGGGTTTTGAGATTTTGGGGCTTTGTGTTGGCATCCAGAGTGGTTATTTATTTGTCCTTCTGCCAACTTGTATTTAATATGACTGTAGGCACAGAATCATTTCCATTTGCATCCAAGCTCTAACTCACTAACTTTTGTCTTCAGATGTTTCAGTATTTCCAAATAATAATCTTATTTAATGTTGAAACACGTGTTTGTTGAGCTCTTTCATATATTGTAAGCATTGCGAGAACATGTGATCTATAAAATGTTCCAATTTTCTTTATCAAAATAAATGTGTTGTAATACTTTAAGATGTTTATTGCCCGACCCGGTAGGAGTGGAAATATCTTATTTACTCAGATACCGGTATTATTCCAACTGCCATATATTGTTTATTGCCCTACTATCTGTGTGTTAGAACAACAAATGAAAGAGTGATTTGAGCTCAAATCATGGTCAAACAGTTAATTCTGCAAATACATGGAATAAATTCACCACAACTTCCGTTCAAAATATGAGTTTATTAACAAAAATCATTAAGCTGCAAGTCAGTTTCAGTTAAAAACTTTTGACTAAAACTAGTGAAACTCTACTAAAATAAGCTACTATGTACAAAGAGGAAGAGGGAACATGGTTAAAACCATATTACATTTTAAGATGGATTTGGTGTTTATCTGAAAGAATTTGGGATATGATCAAATAAGCGTTTCACTAATTTAGAGCAATTGGAATGTTTTCAAACCAATTCACAATGCAAATCCATGAGGTCAATAAAACATTATTTGGCCGAATATTGTTCTATTAAATGATTTGCTTAATCAGGCACCAGTAACCTTTAGTTAAATGATGCTCTACCCTCTTTAAAATAGCTAGCAGCGAATAGACATGAAGATTCCAATAAATGATTTTTGGTCCTAATTTGGTGATTGAACTGTACTGAGCATATGAGAAAACACATGGAGACATTTTATCAGTGTTTAAAACAGTGAAACAAAGCTTGACCAAGCTTCAACAACAGTTCAAAACATGTTAGTCCAGGTAGCTTTGTCTTTACTCATAGTAAACACATGAAATGATCAAAGATCATTTCATCAAAATCATTTCATCATTTCATTATCAAAAGACATATTGTTTCACCAGAATCTGTCCCTAACTGTGCCAGACATTATACCTCTTTTCCTGTTCATTTGGGAAGGTTTGAGTTTCCATCCAGCAGCAGCTTAGCAAGGCAGTTCTCACAGCAAAAGGAGGGGTTACTTTGTTCCATGTGGCCCACATCAAGGGAACGACTTCTTCAGGAGACTTTCCCCTCCTGTCCGCCTCTGTAAGTTCTGAATCTCTGAGAAATGTGTTGCATAAAGTATGTTTTGCAGCAGTTCAGTTCTGAAAAGTCAACCATCATGACTTATTCAATTCAATTCAGTTTATTTATATAGCGCCAATTCACAACATGTCATCTCAAGGCACTTCATAATTCAACCAGATCATACAGTCAAATTGATTCAAAGTGGTAAGTCAAAGTCTGTCCTGGTTTAGCCTAATTGGAAAAAAGAAGTCTATCATGAATGAATTCCATCCCAACTATATTTGGAAACAATTCTAAAGTAAAAACTTCAACTTCACTAAAATCATCCCTCGGGGAAACAAAATAAACAGATATTTTAATGATTGTTGTAATTTCATGATTTTAACAGATTTAATATTCAGCTATGAAGAGTAAAGGTAAAGAAACCGAATTAGCTGTATGGATTTGTCAGTTGCTATTCATTTCTCTTACCCACACAGAAACAGCATCCTGATGAATATTTGAGGCTAAACCAAGCTGTAAAACAATAGGATTAGACATACTGTTTAGCATACACTGACAACAGCAAGAGAAAAAAAAACAGTTACTGGTACCTTGAAACGAGACTCATGTTCTACTAGGGTGGGAAGTAGAATTGTAGGAGAGAGTAATAATCCTTCCTATCTTTAAGACTTTGCTTGCATTTCAAAAATCACAAGACAAATCAAACTGTATAACAAAATCTTTTTTATTATCCTGATGAAAGAACAGCCATGACAACTACAAAACTGGAAGAACTCTACAACCAATAGGCTGATGGCTGAAGCATCCTTAAAGCATATTATTGCAATGTATTCCAAAACTCTTTTGCAGATGTGCTGAATTAATCATTTCTGTTGACATCCGCTTCAGGAACATTAGTATGGTTCTATTGAGCCTTTAAAGAAATCCATAAACACATGTTCGCTGTTATATAATTTTATTGCTGTGAGCAGACTTTTATAGACATTTTTTTAAAAAGAACTTTAACAACTCAATTGTTTGTGTTTACATGCATCCAATTTCCTTATATCCATATGTCCTCTGAAAACATTCAACTAGTTTATTGTCGTAAAACTGTCCTAAACTATGTTTGTCGCCAAGCAAAAGCTTAATTAGAATGTCTAGAAGTCTGGTTCAACTTAAACTGGCTTTGTTCCAAAAAAGGAAATTATTGCATGGCTTTAGATCAAACTAAATATTTTTACCCATCAAAGTGTGTTGTAATGAAAACTGAAATTATCATGCATCTGCATATGAAAAAAATTCCAAACAATTCACAGCAAAATTAAAAAAGAAATTGTCATTTGACTGAAATGCATATGCTGTTACTAAAGGAAACCTCAAATTATGTATTGGACTAGCTAACTGAAGTATTTAATAAAAGCTGCTATAACATATAAAAAAATGAGCAAATATTATTTTATTTTTTTTGTTATGCAACCTACATACAAAGCAATGAGATTAAAAGGAAATCCTTTGCAATCTAAAAAAAAAAAAAAGCACACATGTCTCAGCACACAGATACACCGAGCCCTCTCTTCCATAAAACCTCCCTCCCAACACGTTGAATCATTATGACAGTGACTGCTCATCCCTCAGGCTGCCTCATCGTCAAAGCTGGCCCAGATTCCATCAGATTATAAAGATGACATCACTGAGTGTGTTATTGTATTGAGCTCCTACAAGCAAAGGCTATGTTGAGTTTTGTGGACTTTGTGCCACAAAGCTGCCTTATCCATCTGTACATATACATCTACTTAAAAAATGCATGTAAATGTATTATCAAATGCGCATAGTTTTCCACTCAGATCATAAAGCTTCAACACACACAAAAAACAAACATAATATCCCTTATCTCTTTACTTAAATACACAAAAACCTTTAACTGCTACATGAGCTCATATCTCCCCTAATTCTAATGTAGCTATAAACTAGCACGTGCTAACGTGCTATAAAATAAAATAGCAATAATATTGTGAAAATAAAGCTATGATAAAGACATGCAAATTTGTTTATTTTATTTCCTTTAAATTCAATTGTAGTTCATTTTAGATCAACCAAACTGAGGGTTTTTATTCCTCAAAAAACCTTTAAGTTACAGGAGCTTTTTCTCCATGCCTTACCTAAAATCTTCAACTGCAGTAAAGTCCTTAAAATTATGGAACAAACAAATATATAAATGAGACCCAGCTAAAAAGAATTAAAACCATATCATATTTACTCATCCCTTAAGCAAATTGTAGCTCATAGTGCAAGATAAAAAAAAATATTTTACAAAGCACAATACAGTGTGCAATCTAAGATATGACAGAAAGATTTTTTTAGTAATATATACGTCATCAATTTTTGTGAGACATGGAGAAAGAAAAATGCATTTCTCTCATGAATTAGCATTACTTGTATTGAGAACACAGACAAACGTTGTCAAAGGAAGCATTTTTTTTCTACCGATTTCTCCAATTTAAAAAAATGTAACTGATATTTAAACAGGAAAAAAAATAAACATTGACATTAAGTTTTTGTGTCATAAAAGAGATGCAAAAGAGAGCAAATCTTTAAGCTCTGAGCACCTTCATAAATATGCAGATCATATTCTAACTGTTTGAAGTTCTCTATAGTTCATATCATTAGTATTTTTTAAACAGTTATCATTACCTTTAAATACATGGGTTAGAAAATCATCTTTCCTTTACAGCCACTCTTTACTGTCTTCTATTTTTCTAGAGCAAAACTAACCGATTTCGCAGCTTTCATTATTTGCATCAGCAGTTTTTGGAGATCCCAAAACATGCCCAGATATTGCACACAAAAAAGAATATTTAATGTACAATTCAGTGTTTATTCCTTTGTAATTGCAAAAGAAGCTGCCAGAGTACAGCAAATAAGAACGGAAATCTATAGGGATTCCCACTCTTAGTTACTGTACTTAAGCAATTTTTTTTTATTATGTGTACTTCACTTGGAAGTTTATTTTCTGAGAGTTTTTTTGTTTTTACTTTTAATCACACACAATTGAACACAAATATCTTTTTGTTCTACTCTCCGTCCTACTCTTTTAAAATTGCTTTTCTGGTGTTATTTTTTTGTTTCACTATAGAATGATAATATTAAAATCGCAAGAATGATCCAAAGAATGGCATTTTTTATGGCCTCTGTTGTATTTCCTCCTTGGCCTTGCATAAAAAATACAGACATACACATGCATGTTTTATTATCCTTATGAGGGCTTAAGTTGACTTCCATTCATTCGCAATTCCAGACCAGTCACCGATCAAAACTCCTGCTAAAAATGTATATATTTTAGCAGCACATGGCTGCTGCTTTGCGTAATTTGTTTTGGATGGTTTAATATAGATTTAAATAATATTAGAAGACCAAATCATTTTCGACTAAAATGATTAAATGAAAACCTTGCAATCCTTTAGATAAAGTATCTGCTATTAAATATCTAGTTGTCAAAGCTGATTTAACTTTTGTAAAATGCATGCTGGTAAGGCAGCATCATTAAAATATTTTCCTGCTCTGTTTCTTAGAGACGAAGAAACATGCCCCTACTTGTCACAGCTACTCCAAGCTGTTGGCCAGTGATGACCATGACCAAGCCATTTTCTGCTGTATGTGCACTTGTTTTTATTTGTCTCTGTGGCAGAACAGTCAAGGAGATCTGATGCTACACACAAATTCCTGCATTGCATGCTTTCAACTCTCATGATTACTATTAGCCTTCTTGGTAAAATGAGAAGCAGCTGAAGAAGAAGAAGAAGGAAAAAAAAAACAAGCAAACAGAATACACACAAAAATAATAATAAAGTAAAAGCACTTTCTCTTCTTAACAACATATTTGTCAAAAACATTAAGGGTCTATATCAGGGATGTCAGAACCTAGTGCTTGATGGATAGTGTTCTGCACATGTTAGATCTTTCTCCGCTTTAACACAGAATAGTCATTTGCAGGGCTCTGGAAAACCTGAAAACTGAGGATCCTGACATAGAACTTTCTAATTATTCTCTTCTACACTTACAGATTTCCCTGAATAGGAGACCAACCAGGAAGTGATGCGTTTTCTTCACAAATTAAAGTGAAAAGATATTCAGCTATATTCTATAATTTTATATAGAATGAACCTAGACATAAAGCAAGATTTCGATATATAAATACTTAAGCTTTCAATACAATAAGTCAGTTAATTCTTATAGGTACGTGAGATTAAAATTGAAGTAAGGCAGCACTGAAATGGAAGAGATTATTGCAATGGATACCAGAACTCCAAAAGACATGTCCCCAGATTTTCCCAGCTTTGTGAGACTGGCTAGTTATTTAAACTCTCTTATCTAGGTGACATGCAACAGAAAAAATGTCTATAAATAAATATATAAATAGTTAAACATATTTACAAAACTATACAATAAAAAAATTGAAACTTAAAGAGACATTCTTTTGTAGAAAAATTTAGAAACAGTTTGCTTTCTCAAACCGTGCGATGTACAAACATGAGCCTTGTGGAAGTTTATCTTAAGACCTTCCTAGCAATCCCATAGAAGAAAAACAGCAACATTTAGAGAATTTGTCTTTTGATCATCTGGTTATATTTATATTGGAGCTAATTAGATGTAATACAGAGACATCTCAGTGCAAAATAACTTAACTATAATCTGTATAAAGGTTTTTCATTGTAAACCAGCTTTAAAATCTTAAATTATCTGTTAAAAGGCACTACATCACAGGCCAATATGCAATGACTATATGTTTTTGCATTCCATAACAAATGTAAAGCCTCAGCCTGACTCCAGGATTCCTCCAAAAACATTTCAAAGAAAGTACATTCTCTTTTTTTAAACACTTTCTAGGAAAAATAATTAGCATTCACACGAGTGGCCGCTTTGCCTCTATTTGGTAACATTTACAGACATGTTTCTTACTAATCATATAAAAAAAAAATGTTTTTCAAATTATTGATGGTTTTACAACCTGCAAGGGATGAAGTGAAATTGACAATCCTGACCTAGATACTATAGTATTCATCGATTTTTAAGAAGTAAACGAAGAAACACGACAGTCTTTGCCCAGGTTTTTTTAAGGGGGGGGGGGGGGGGGGGGGGGGGGGGGGTTGAATAAGAAAACTACATTCTATTAAAAATGTTATACCTTTTGAAAGACAATGAAGTCTATATTAGAAGTGAAAATGCAAATAAATTCAAGGATAAAGTCCAATCAAAGTTCACTCCTTTGACAAATCTTGTTAATGTGTGTTTACTGGAATTCTAATCCAAAGATGAGCATCAGATTCCTGCTATTCTCAGATCCTATTTGTATTTAACAATGTGTGTATGGATGTGTTGCTTTAGGGGTTGGAAACACAGTTTAGGGATACAGATAAAAACAAACTGCCATGTTGTCGGATAATATTAGCACTGTCCATGGTGCTGAAATCATTCCTCAAAGCTGGTTACTTTATTGTCTGTTAATAATCCTCACACATTTTCTGTCCTCTTTTTAAAAACACTAACCCCTAAAACCTGCTGTTCCAAAAATCAAATCCATAGTTAATTGTTTCTTATTGCTACATTTCCTATAATACAAAGCGGCACACCCTCTAAAAAAGCTTGATGAGAAAAGAGATCTAAAAAGACGTGATGACCAAAACCGGATAAACAGCCCCCAACCCATCAGTCAGTCCACAGGGCCATGCTGATTCCTGACCTCCAGCTGTCTGTTCATTTTTGTGCTCAATTAGCAAAGAACTCTCCCTCTGCAAGCACAGGGAGCTCAGCACATGTGACCTTTTCTCTCTGCTAATTTAATTACTGTTAAATCCAGATAAAACTCCTTTGTCACAAAAGTGTGGGATGTGGATGTCAAGGGTAAAGGGGAAATGAGATGAACGTGACAAATTTGTTTCCACACAAAATTCAAATGTTGTGATATAAATAGCTTCTCACGATCCAGATTGCTTCATGTGGTATAAATGAGAAAAGGTGCTTCAAATAGGCAACAGTTAGAGACTGCTAAACTAAACTATTCAACCTCTGAGTGACAATGGAGACCATAGCGATGTGAAAAAATAGGATATTTTAATTTCAGGATCTTCCATTTCTCCCGGTTTGCAGTGATTGCAATTATTCTGCAGTAATTTGTAACAATATCACTGTCCTATTCAGGTCTTGGACACAAGAAGTATACATATGGAGGATAATAACCCTGGTTTTCTTCTAGTGACTGAGACAAGTTTTTTCTCTATAATTGGAAAAAGAATAAATAAATAAATAAATAAATAAATAAAGTCTTGTGTGAATGTGTGCCTCTTATGTAAAATGTATAGGTTTGTATTGCCTATTTGCCTTCCAAAGAAACATCACTACTCTGTGTTCCTTGACAAGAAGTGAGTTAATGTGTATAACACACATAAAAAACTGAAATTATGTACATTTTCATGACCGTTTCTTGTGATTCTACATAGATTTTAGGTTACCCTTTTGGTCGAAATAAAAAAAGTTCAATACTACCAGCTTTGCTGTGTGATAAATAAACAATTTAATCATAGAGGCAATCTGAATAAAAGGACTCTTTATGCTGATTATATGAGTGAAAAGAGAGTTTTTCTCTCTTAAAGGTACAGTATAGTGGCCCACCAAATTATGTAGCATGTAACCAATGTTACACTACACAGCATAAATTGACTATTCTTACCTGAAGCCAAGAAATAATCGGAATAATACATCTATGACCTTTGGTTTTTGACAAATATTGTAAAGGCCAAAAACACATAGCACCAACAGATGGACAGATAAATACATTGCTTTGACAATATTTAGAAATGTAATATCCTAATAAAAAGAAATTGTAGTGCTTTACTATTCTGGGATTTCAGGGATGAAGATCCTTGGACATACAGTGTGAGCATTTAGATCACATCAGAGTATTGCGAAGTACAGTGTAAGAACATACTGTACATCGTGAGCTGTGAACTTTAAAACCTTGCGGTTTCATTGTACAGTTTGAGATGTAGCTTAGTACAAAGATTGAAAGTATTGTACAGTGTGTGCCTGTCCTTAGTTATCAGGCTCCTCTCCTGTGGAACCAGCTACCAGTTTTAGTCAGTGACGGACAGGAAGACACCTGGTCTACTTTTAAGACTAGGCTTAAAACTTTCCTTTTTGATAAAGCTCAGAATAAGAGTGACTCAGGTTATCCTGAGCTATCTCTATAGTTAGGTTGCTATAGGCTTAGACTGCTGGAGGACAAAGGGACCCCTTTTTCATCATTCTGCCTCATTTTATCTCTATTATCGAATTTTGCAATATTTGTTTATTTAACCTCTAACCTTATGCTCCCTCTGCTTTTCTCATCTTAGTAGCTTTATCTGGTCTGTTTCGCTGTGACCCCCATCCCGTAGAGAAAAATCAGCTGTGCTACTGCAATAAAAACCTTATAGATGTTGGTGCGTGGCCTGTTTATCAGTGTAGTCCTGTTTCTCTTACTATGGTTAACTGTATAAGGTCTCTTTGTTCCTCTGACTTTGCAGATGGCTCGGAGCTTGTCTGGCTGGCTCTGTCTTTCCTTGACAATTTCACATGTGGAGCTAGTTAATAGTCGCCTTTTGTATCTCTGCTTCTGTCTTAATTTCTGCTTCTGTTTCCTGGAACCCAAGTCTACTCAGCAAATGACCACTCACACTGATCCTGGTTCTGCTGGAGGTTTGTTCCTGTTAAAAGGGAGTTTTCCTATCCATTGTTGCTATATGCATGCTTGATGTAAGAGAGTCAATAAGTCATTTCAATCAGCTTGTTTTCCCTAGATAGAAAACTGAAAAAGTCTGATCTAGTTGACTTGTCTCTTTAAATTGCCTTGAGATAATATGTGCTGTGAGCTAGCACTATATAAATAAACTGACTTGAATAGTCCATTTGTGGTGTAGCTGGCTAGGTTTGCATCCTCATACCTGGATCCCTGTTGTGACATCTGGGTTCAGCAGGAAATGTTAGAGAAGTAAAACTCTGCAAAGTCTGTAAGTTGTAGTGACTAGCTGTAGAAACCCCTAAAGAGAGTAGTTGAAAGGCCACACAATATGACTGGGACACTTTTACAAGTTATGGGTAAGATGGTACAAATTACTGTGCAGTATTTATACAATATTTGGTATATTTTTGGAAGATCGTTTAATACAGTCAGAGATGCTTTTAGATGCAGAACACTTCCCCTATGGCCTGAGGCTTTTTGAATATTTATTTTACAGCTGCTCCATTTACTGTAACCTACTGATAACCTCACAGGAATCTCTCACTCAGAATATGAATATGTTTTTATTGCTTGAAGTTTAAAAGTTTATCACTCACAATTCCACAAACTATCACTAGGACTGAAATCCTGCTCCTAATAAATCATAATTAAAGAAACAGACTTAATCATTTCACCTGCTAGTGCCAATTTCACCAACTGAATACAACATCTGTATTGCAACCTCATTTTTTCACTTATTTCTGTGCAAAAAAACAACTCTGCACTTATGCACCATGCATTCACACATCTCCTATGCAGCTGTAATCTTCCCATTCTTACCTTTGCTGCACTACTGGAACGCATGTTCACTGATGATTCCTTAAGTTTGCTCCCACCTTCTAGTGGCAGTTAACATGCACCAAAGCTAGAATTACATGTTGGTAAGGGAGAATGTGTTGCACACTCATCTGCCTGACAGTTGCACTGATTCACCAGACCAATGACGTACATGTACAATGCTGACATCCACCTGCTCTCAAGTTACTCCACTCATTATGTCCATCTGCCTTTTACCCTTTTGTTTCTGATTATGCAGCCAGAGTAGTCATAGTGTCACATATTACTGAAATACATGTCAAATTATTTATATAACAGCTTTTTGTTGATTGAGATGACTGATTAGTCAAGGCCAGGGAATAAAGAAAAACAACTAAGTTTGTCAAAAATTTTTCGAAATTAGTAGTTTCCTTGGAAACGAAGTAACTTTTTTTCTTCTAATTGAAAGCTGTCAGAAGTACAACAATTCTCCCATTGCATAAAGCTTTACTTTGACTGCTGTCTGAAATGTTTAATTGTTTACATTCAATTTGCATTACTTCAACTCAGTGGTTAACTCAGCTCTTAATAAGAGGACAGGGTTATGCTCTTTAACTATTCTCTGGGCAATACAGCAAGCAACTAGTGGTAGATGCGGATAAGTGGGGGATAGAGTGAGTACAGTGAAGTTGAATAGAGCTGGTTCACTGGCACTGACATGATGATGACCTTTTGGTCAAGAGATGAGCAGTTGGTCTTTGGAACAGATAATCCTTTGGAAAAGCTGGACTTACAGACTTAGCAATATTCCCCCAAACCCCGCCCCCCAGCCCACCCCAACATACTTGCGCTCTCAGTATACATTGGTAATGCAGTAACAGGGCAGCTTGTATGTGTAAATACACTGCTTAAATATGTTACCAGGAATTTAAAGGATCCTAGTCACGTATAAAGCCTATAAACAAACTCAAATGATGTTCATCTTCAAAAAAGCAATAACAAAAATAACAAAATAGCCTTTACTTTGTTCTTTTAGAGGTTGAAAATAGCTTTTGCACCAAGCAAAATCAGACATCAACATTGTTGGACACCATCACCATCTTCCACCAACACTCACTCAGGCAACCATTTAGTCAGTTACTTAAGTAGCTCTAGCTCCTGCTTGAGTCAACACCAATATTCATTCTACATTTCAAATAGCTATTTGTTTTATCCTTCTTGGCATCCAGTATGTGTTGTACTTTGATAACTTTAGTGTTCTTCTTTCTTTAAACACCTCAGATGAGAAAATTGCTGCCTTCCTTAGCTGGAATACTTTCTCACCTAATCATTGTCTGCATGCATAAAAGTGTACCTCCAGTCATGTGGTCTTATTATAATCATATAAATTACAATATATAAAATAATATAAATATTGAAACCCTAAAGTTTACCAACAAATGCAATACAAAGAAAATATTAAAACAGAGGTAAAATATAAGTTGACAGGGTGCACGATTTATTTTAAATGCTTTATAAACAACCAGAGGGGGCTACTAATGTAAAAGTGTTAGAAGGTGACTCGGCTAAATTAAAGCTTTGCATAAACAATGCCTTAAAAGGGCTCCTGCCTGTCAAGTTATAACCCCAATCTTCAATGTATTTAAGCTTGATTTGATATGACGCATCAACACCAAGTGGTGCCTATTTGTACGGAGGAAACAAAGGAAAATCTGTTTTTAAGAAGCTTTCACAAATAAACATCCAGACAGAATCAAGTCCGCAACTCTAAATTGATCTAGCCTAAGGTAGGGAACTCTGAGATTTCGGTTTCACAACGGTTGCTATGAATTAGTTCAATCAACTCCAAGAAGAGCCAGTCAGAGTTTAGCATGAACGCAACAATTATAAAAAAAAAGCTATTATCAATGGCGCACCAGCTCGACAAGTTACTATGCCAACAGGAAGTGCCTATTTGAACCCCACTGGAACTAGAGATATTAATGCAGAAATGCAACAAAAAAAAAAAGCATAAAATACAATAAAGGAGAATGTGTTTAAAAGACAGAAACAGCACTACAGCTATAAAGGAGATGAAGATGGCAAATGAAGAGATTGTTGCTTGAGTTAATGCATAAGTATATATGAAGTTGATTGTAGTGGCAGGCTGTTTTTACAGTTTTTAAAAGCACTCTTCTCTCTATTGTTCCATTTGTAGATCACTAAATAAGATTCTTCCAGATAAAAATCACATTCTTAAACTTAGTGTAGCGGACGGGATTTTACCGCCGCCTTGTAGGGGGATTAACTAACCCTAAACGTGGGGAGTACCGAACGGGAAAGGATCTAGGTCCCCCACGCCCAATACCTAAAGGCCTCAATACTCCCGTTGTGGCAGCACGTTTTGTCTTGGTAGCTCACCTAGGCTTGGTAGAGTGGGCTTCAGTAAAGTACAGTAGCTGCCTGAAGGTGTATGTGGTGAGGTATGGTCCAGCACGTCCGTCACTACCCCACTACTATCCTAAGCCGGCTTCCCAAGTGAGGCGCCCCTACCCCCAGATTAGAGTAACCTGACCACAATTCAATTAAAGTCAGTAAAGAGAACACTACTAGAAGCTAGAGCTCACTTAAGTTGTACAATAACTAATTATATGACACATATATAGCACAAACAGTTAATAAGACGAGGAAACTGGTTATAATAATCAAACTGTAATAAAGGAAAAAAAATCAAAACACTCTCGCACAGGTATAAGAATTCACCTCAGGCGATATGAATCAACTTATAACACAAAGAACCATCAAACCTTTTCTCAAACAGACATAAACATCTGCCCTGGCAGCTGGCAGTGGGCTGAGCAGCACACAGTAACGTGCAAGTGTGTGTACATGCAGCTGTGTGTGTGTGTGTGTGGCAGAGGCTTGCTCAGCGGCTCAACAGTCTCTCCCAATACCACAGCAGGAGTGTGTGTGTGTGTGTCGCACGGGTCAATGCAAATTCAACAGTTCAGTTTAGTCCAGCCGACCCAGCGAGCGTTATGAGCGTTGTGTGTATGAGTCTGCTTGAGTACGGGTGTGTATCGCACGGGTAAAAACAGATATAACAGTTCAGTTCAGTCCACTTGACCCGGCAAATGTTATGGACAGTGCTTTGAGCGTGTGGAGGTTGAGTGTATGTGTATGAATAGTTACCAACCCACAACCAAATTCCGTAAAATAGCTGCAAGCTACACTCTATGGGAGGCGGCGGCTAGGCTAGCATTTATAGCTTTACCTCCTTCTTGATGTTGTCGGATAGTCCCTTGGGATATCGCTGATTTCTATTCCCATCCAGTAGAACAGCATACAACAGTTTACCCCACCGGACCCGTAGCCGTTACTCCGCACAGTAATAAAGTAAACGCCCGGTGAACCAATCGATATTAAACTTCACAACTATACTCCAGGCCTACCGACTCGAAACACAACGGAGTTAGCTCATTAGCTCGTTCAATCAGCGATATTGGCTCCAAACTTTTCTCCTGCCGGTTAACTTTTTGTCCATCTCTATATTTTATGTCTGTTTCCCTCCTTATTTTACACACCGCACGTTCCCCTCCCCCACGTACACGAGACCCCTCGTCCTTAAAGGGACAGGCGCTAATTTTGCACCCGCTACATTAGCTGTAATAATATATTTTTTTAAATTACATTTTTGTAGCAGAAACTGAACTTTAGAAAGTAAAAACCAAAATTATACTAGTAAGAATTAAGTTTTATATATATCCAAAAATGTTTACACATTTTAAATGGCCGTTGTGACATTTATCACCTTGACTGAATGTGTATTTATGATATATGACAGACATGGGCAATGTGGAGTCAACAAGTCATCTCCATGTCATGTATTTAATCTACCCAGCCAATTAACCAGGTGAGTCCAATCTGCACAGGTTAATTCACGGTGAAGATTGGACTCACCTGCTTCAGTGGCTGGGTAGAATCAATACATGACATGGAGATGACTTGTTGACTCCACTTTGCCCATGTCTGATATATGAAATACATTTTTTCATTGTTAAAATAATACAAATGCTGACTAGTAATATGAGGAATATGAAGATCTGAATTTAGTTTACAGACATCCAGAATGTTTATTCCAAATGTGGAGAATGTTATTTTGTTTTAAATGGTCATTTAGACAAAGACAATTTTTTTTCACATACCAGGAATACATATTTAGTAAAACTAGTCTCTGTGTAAAAGTACTGATCTTTATTTGATAAGATCCTTGTCAAACAGTCATGCAATATTTGTTTTTAAAACAAAAAAGTTCCAAGCTTTAAGCTGCCTGAAAAATGCCATTCTGCACTTTTGAATTCATACGTACAGTCAGGTCCATAAATAATGGGACATCAACACAATTCTAATCTTTTTGGCTCTATACACCACCATAATGGATTTGAAATAAAACAAACAAGATTTTCTTTATCTGCAGACTTTCAGCTTTAATTTGAGGGTATTTACATCCAAATCAGATGAACGGTGTAGGTATTACAACAGTGTGTATATGTGCCTGCCACTTTTTAAGGGACCAAAAGTAATGGGACAGATTAATAATCATAAATTAAACTTTCACTTTTTAATACTTGGTTGCAAATCCTTTGCAGTCAATTGCAGCCTGAAGTCTGGAAGGCATAGACATCACCAGACGCTGGGTTTCATCCCTGGTGATGCTCTGCCAGGCCTCTACTGCAACGGTCTTCAGTTCCTGCTTGTTCTTTGGGCATTTTCCCTTCAGTTTTGTCTTCAGCAAGTGAAATGCATGCTCAATCCGATTCAGGTCAGGTGATTGACTTGGCCATTGCATAACATTCCACTTCTTTCCCTTACAGAACTCTTTGGTTGCTTTCGCAGTATGCTTTGGGTCATTGTCCATATGCACTGTGAAGCGCCGTCCAATGAGTTCTGAAGCATTTGGCTGAATATGAGCGGATAATATTGCCCAAAACACTTCAGAATTCATCCTGCTGCTTTTGTCAGCAGTCACATCATCAATAAATACAATAGAACCAGTTCCACTGGCAGCCATATATGCCCACGCCATGACACTAACATCACAATGCTTCACTGATGAGGTGGTATGCTTTGGATCATGAGCAGTTCCTTTCCTTCTCCACACTCTTCTCTTTCCATCACTCTGGTACAAGTTGATCTTGGTCTCATCTGTATTCACTCTGGTGAAGTCTTCTCTTGATTGTTGACTTTGACACACATACACCTACCTCCTGGAGAGTGTTCTTGATCTGGCCAATTGTTGTGAAGGGTGTTTTCTTCACCAGGGAAAGAATTCTTCGGTCATCCACCACAGTGGTTTTCTGTGGTCTTCCGGGTCTTTTGGTGTTGCTGAGCTCACCGGTGCGTTCTTTCTTCTTAAGAATGTTCCAAAGACTTTATTTGGCCACACCTAATGTTTTAGCTATCTCTCTGATGGGTTTGTTTTGATTTTTCAGCCTAATGATGGCTTGCTTCACTGATAGCGACAGCTCTTTAGATCTCATATTGAGAGTTGACAGCAACAGATTCCAAATGCAAATAGCAGACTTGAAATGAACTCTGGACCTTTTATCTGCTCCTTGTAAATGGGATAATGAGGGAATAACACACACCTGGCCATGGAACAGCTGAGCAGCAGATTGTCCCATTACTTTTGGTCCCTTAAAAAGTGGCAGGCACATATACACACTGTTGTAATTCCTACACCGTTCATCTGATTTGGATGTAAATACCCTTAAATTAAAGCTGAAAGTCTGCAGATAAAGCACATTTTGTTTGTTTCATTTCAAATCCATTGTGGTGGTGTATAGAGCCAAAAAGATTAGAATTGTGTTGATGTCCCAATATTTATGGACCCGACTGTATGTCAAATGTCCTCATTGCTGTTAACCTGGGAGAAGGAGATGCTTTGCAGACCTGGAGATGGTTTGAAACTGACTGGAAACAAGACCCAAAGCTGTGCCATATATATATATATATATATATATATATATATATATATAAATAATTTTTTCATAGAAACCAGAGGCCCACCCTTATGTTTAGAATTGTTTCCTCTCTTTAGAACCATTTCCTCTGTTTTGAAATAGAAACCTTTTGGTGTTCAATAGATTGTACCTTGTCCTTAAGGTAAAGGTGAAGAACCAAGTCTTGTCCAGCTGGCTCTCTTGTGTTTGGTCCATATATCTGGAAAAATACATCAGGAGGCTTTTAAGTTTCCCAATATAGAATCTTTGGAGTCCCTCACTGCATTAATCTACTTACATAATGCAGTGTTTTTCAATTTTAAAGGGGGATTTTGTGCTTGGATGATACAGCTTCATTTGGATAGATCTGAAGTATACCGGGAGGTTATGTTGGGAGAAAGTTCAACTTTCCCAGATGTTATGGCCATTAAAGAGATGACAAAACTCGTGCATTAGTCAAGGGGTGTGTTTCCTGGTTTACGTTGCTACCTTGACACGGCCCAGCAAGTATTGTTTTTGTTTTGTTTCTTTGTAATTGCAAAGATGAATGCTTGTCATCAACACAAAAAGGTTTTAAAGTCTTTACAGAAGGAACATGGAATCTCTCATTTATGAATAATGAAAAAAATCTACTGACAATTGCTTTGGGTCTTAAAGGGGTCATAGAATGCAAAACCGAGTTCACATTGTAATAGATTAATAATGATAGTTCGGTCGGTGAAATGGACGTACAGAGATGTTCAAACCCCATTGACACCTCCTTTCTTTGCAAATCTTGAACTGGACCTCAGCAGAGAGCCATGAGCATCCCGTCCTCGGTGTAACTTACGTATGGAGGAGGGAGGCTGGTAAGGCAATCGGGGAGGAGCACGGGGCCGCCGGTGTCCAAGCTACCGTTATCGGGTCGGGTTCGGTCGCTCCGTCTCCACTGGCTCCTTGCCCCCGTCTGCAGGGGTTCCCGGACCAGCCCCTATTCAGAGACCTTAAGGACCAGCACCAAATAACCTATATAATCAATCTATGACCCATTTAATAAGACTCAATTTGAGTCTGGTTCAAGACTCCATACCACCAGTTGGGATCTCCAATCAGTTTTATAAAATCCAAGAATAAAAACTTTGTGATGAAATTTAGAAAAGAGGGTATGATAACTTTTACAAGACACTGTATATGGTATTATATCAGAAGTGAAAATAAAGAAAAATAATGAATTTGTTAAAATGGAAGATAATGATAACATTATACATTTCTCTCAAATTCTTTATTCGTGTGATTCTTCTACACAACACATTATTCATCTACACATTGTTCTATGGCTTCCCCTGGCTCCTTATTCATAGGCTCTTGTGCCCGATTTAGCCACTGCCTTGGGCCAGCAGCAACTAGTGGTGGTATAGAGGGCCATGTAAATGTCACCATCTCAGAAGCTGTGCTCTGCAGAGCGTGAAATGAAATCTGGCAGAGTTTTAGGGCCCTGCCTCTCGTCACATGGACATTCCACAGTTCATGGGCCCCAATATAAAAATCCATCACCATGCTATGATTAGATCAAGCCACACACCTTCTTTCTTTATAAATTATCTATTAGGCTTACATGTTGCAGTCACATCAGTGTGGTTGTAAAAACTACCGTTGACATGAATCTTGCCATGTGATGGTATTTTGCTAAGGGAGCTATGCCAAACTCAGTATAAATGTGCTGATGTATAAGCCCTAATTAATTAGAAGTGGTGTGCTTAAGCTCTGTAATCCACCAATTATAGTCATATTACTGTTATACTGAAAAACTGGCTGATACCAGGCTTCAGCTGAAGATGGTGGAAGAGCACAGAAGGACGATGAGCAGCTGAAGGTTTTAATGCAGGAAAAGCTTCTCAGCTTTTGCTACTGGAAACCATGTCAGTGTGCTTGAAGGGCTTTCTCAAAAATTAAAATCAAGAACACAAAGGGGCTTTCAGCCTGCACTGATGCCAGCTAGACTTAAGACATCTGTGTTAAACCTTTTTGCAGACTGCCTTACACCATAGCTTACATTCTTTTTCCTAGTAAAGGATGAGATCAAGATAATAATGGGGACTCCGTTTTTGAACCCGTATTAGAAAGAGTACAAGGCATCAATCTACATGGTTCTTTCAGACTTAGGATAAGATTCACTAAAATCACATTATGCTAAAAAAAAAAAAGAAAAAATCAGATTGAACATAAGCTATCATTAAACATCATGTTGGGTTTCTGATTTAAAAATAGTCTCCCGTGCATCATTCAGAGCCCTTTTCCAGCTTATCTTGTGTAATGGGCTCTTGAAATAAATCTCAGTGCCTTAAATACACAGGATCTCAGCTCACAAAGGCTTACCTGAATGTTTGGACACATGATAGTCTGGACCTCCCTGGCATTAGGATGACTTAAGGCCACTAATTCTCTTGGGGGTGGGGGTTGTAGTAGATGAATTCAGAGATGGAGTTGAGATATAAACCAGAGGTCATCAATCCTAGTCCAGGTAGCATGTTTTAGGTGTCCCCTAGCTCCACACACCTGACATAAATACATGGCTTATTAAGTGGCCTCTGCAGCCCTTGGAGGCCGTTGAGGAGGATAAGCAGCCATTTGCTTCAGGTTTTCTGCAGCAGACACATCTTAATCATGCAGGACGGAGGGTCCTGATTACCAGGGTTGAAGACCTAAGATTATAATCGCTTAGGGCCCTGTAACACTTTGACGATTTAGTCAGCATTTGCCTGACGTCCCAGAATCTTCGAAAACGCTGCCATACGGTGAACATTCTATGTATTTTTTATTTTTTTTTTTCAATTTTGGGCATATACATAGCGTAAATGATGCACAAGCCAGTGTCCTGAGGGGGACAGCAATGTGCCCAGAGGCGCCCTGCATAAAAAGATTTATTTCATCACGGTATTAACCTAGCTGTTGTTAATCCATCCCACTCACCTTCACGCTAAGCTGACATTTTAGCACATATTCCAATATCTCTGGAGCGATATTACAAATCTGATATCCGCAACAACGGTACTGCTGCTGAAGCTCCTTAGAAATTAAATTAGAACACAGAACAGTTGTAAGAAGTTCAACATCCATTTTTTGCCTGCTTTGTAAGTCCACTGTCACATTTGCTAGGCAACAGAGCTTACACCGAGAGTGGGGGGGGGGGGGGGGGGGTGACAGCTGGGGAAGACTCGAACCGTTTGATTCTGTAGCTTAACTCTTCTGGCCTCCTTATTTTCACGGCCTTCGAAGGACCTAGTCCAGGTAGGTTGGATCTTTCAGAGGATGCAGCAACAAAAATCGAAAAACAGACTAGGCTGTTGGAATCCACTCCCTCCTGCTCCGTCAGTTTACATGATCTACCACTTTATGGCCGAGTTGCTGTTCTACACATAGCTTTCACTTTGCTATAATCCAACTTACAGGTGGCTAGGAATATTTAGGAAAGTTCACAACGGGACTTGGTGCACAGGTGGCTCCTATCACAGCAGTACACTAGCATTCACTGAACTACCCATTATTGCACAAATGTTTGTAGAAACAATCTGCATGCCAGGGTGTTCAATTGTATGGACCTGTGGCACAGGAAGTGATTGTAACGCCTTGTTTCAATTATTTGGGTCAGTGATTAAATACTTTAGACAATATACTTTATCAGTATTATCGTACTCAGCTTATTAATATTACAAATAGAAATAATGGGTACTCTGTCTAAACTAAATCAGGTCAAGTAAATCACTTTTTAATCGTTGTAAATACAATGATAATTAGTTATCCAACTGTAAAAAAACAAACACATGCCCATGCCTAGTGGGTTTAATAATTATTATTTTTAAAGAAAACGGATAAGCATTGAAAGCAAAAACTGCACACTTGGCTAAGAACTTTAAAGTGTGTGATCACATCTAACTGTGATCACACACTCCCTCACTATGTGACAGTGTCCGGAATCTAAGAGTCGTCATCACTGCCGGGGTGATCTTTGTCATACGTCTGATTCATCATCCATCTCCCTTTCCTGTCACAGCTAGTCAGAGGCGGCCTGGCAGCTGCTGCAGGTTACTGTTTAGAGCGGTGGCATGAAGACGCACTGACAGGTCAGTAGAAGTACTCTTTCTGCTGGTGAGTCGTAGTTCTGGTATACATAAAACTATTATCACAACCACATGAGTCAAAACTCCCAAACTTGTAATTGAACCCATTTTTCACTGATCTGGATCCTATGTGTTTTTAGATGAGTTTTCTCTTTACATGAGATTATCATTCTGTTAAGCCAAATTGTGTACAAATGAAATATAATAAATGGAGGTCACCCACACATTCATAGTGCAAATTTTGCTCATCAGGATCTGGAAACAGTGGAAATATACTAATTTGTTATTGTTGGATATGACATGTGTACTAGGTTAAATATCCTGACATGACAGCAGCATGGGCTGCTGATTATTACATCCCAGTAACTGAAATAAAAATATGCTCAATTAAATTAATTAGACAATATACCAGGGGATTATGACACATTGAATCCACTTACAAAATATGGGGTTGACAACAAAAGCTATTATACTGTCAAGTTGAGACAAGATCTGAGTAAAGTCCTTAAGTTTCTACTGTATGTTCTTTGTAATTGAAAATAGATGTAGCAAGATTTTATTAAACTGTTTCTCAAACAAAAAACTTTCAGTATTTAATAAACTGTAAAAATTCTTTTTTCTTTTACTTCCATTTCTAAATATAATCCTTGCAAATAGCTCTGATGGAAACTTCTTTATTAATCCATGATATGCAGCATCTGCAGTAAAGACAGAAGGATCAGTAAAAATGTTTTATTTTTATTTTTTTTAAAAGGCCTCCATCAGCTTTTCTTATTACTGTCAGGCTCAAAGACAAGTGTTCAAATCAATGCCCGAATTTCTGCATGCAGATTAATAAAACCCAGAATTTTCATCGTTTGCACTTGTTAATATACTTTTAGAAATACATCTGCTAACAATCTTCCTTCATGTTTCCAGTTTGTTTTTTTTTTTCAAAAATCTGAAATTGCAAAATACGGAAAAAATATATTTAAAACCATGTCTATGAAGATTCTCAATCATCCATGTTCTGATCAAGTTTGAAAAGTTCAGTTTATACAACTGGATGAAGAGTTTTCTTGAAGGCTGTTTGTCTGGAGCAGGGAATACTCTAAAACCTGCAGGACAGCGGCCCTCGAGGACCGACTTTGGAGATGCCTGGTATATACGGTTGATGCTGATATTGTGTCACGTCAATATCCGTAAAAACTCAAAGCTGCAATTTTCCGTTACAAAAACATATCAAAGTTTGTGTATACAGATCCCTTATTAGTCACAGTATATGTAAGCCTTCTCTTTTTTCAGAAAACTCAGCTACATGAGGCCGTAACTAGACATATGCCAGTTTCTATTTAAATCAATTCAAGTCTATTCATTTCAATGCAAAAATACTTTATTGATGCAAAGGGAAATAGAGTATTGTATTAAATTTTTATAATATTGTTTCTATGGTCAAAAGTTTAGACTCCAGAAAAATGTATGAACTAAGTAAAAGGCAAATCACAGTAAAAGCCTTCTTCAGTTCTGTACAGGGGTTGCAAATATTGGGGCAATGAATTTGCAGTGAGAGCCATCACTCAAATTATGTCCCTATTAGACTCATTAAGTAAAATGGTCTGTAATTAACTAGCAATTTTTCCAAGTCACAAAGCAGTTTACACTGTATATTCATGCGCACACCGATAGTGGCAAGCTACATTGTAGCCACATCTGCCCCAGTGGCTACTGATAGAAGCAAGGCTGCTAAATAGAGGCACCACTGGGCCCTCATAATCGCCATCTGTAGGCAAAGCGGGTGACGCTTCTTACCAAAGAACACAACATCTGTGGGTTAGAATCTGTGACTCTATGGATGCATGACAAACTCATGCTTCCTATGACACTGTCAAAAAAGTTACTGGCTATAGTCTCTGTTCAGTTCAGTGTATGAGATGTCACTTAAAGTATGATCAGTGCCATCAGATGAGTTTAGCTTGAATTTAAGAAAAAAAAGTGATAAAATGACCCCAAAATATTCTGATTGTAAGTATAATCACTACTGAGCAACTGATGTTGAGAGGATTCAAGTTGTTCCTGTTTCTTCTAAAATCTACAATAAGTTCCCTTGTTTTGTTGACATTCAGGATCAGATGATCATTTCCACAGCATGCCACAAAGCGGTTCACTAGCTCTCTGTACTCAAGTTCTTGTCAATCTTTGATGCACCTAATGACCGCAGAGTCTTTTGAGTATTTCTGCAGATTACCGGACTCTGCTACGGGAAGTCAGACGTGTACAGAGTAAAAAGGAAAGGTGGTGCTCCTATGCTGCTGACTGCTTGATTAAACAGCTGACCCTTCAGTCTAACAAACTGTGGTCTGTTTTCTCAGCTAGTCTTTGATCCAGTCAATTCTTGATATCCCCACTTGAATCTTCTGAAGTATCTCACTTTCAAAGTACGTCAGGCTGAATTGTATTAAATGCACTGGAGAAATCAAAGAACATTATCCTCACAGTACTGTCTGCCTTCTCTAACTGACAGTGGGTTTGTTGAAGCAGGTGTATGATGGCATCATCAACTCCAACTCCATTGCGATAAGCAAACTGCGGGGGGGTCTTGATAGGTATTAGGTACACCAACATAAGTCTCTCTAGGACCTTTATCAGGTAGAATGTCAGGGAAACATATAGTCACTGAGGACTGTTAGCTGAGTCTTTTCCGGCACTGGAACAAGGCAGGAGGTCTTCCATCTCACTGGAACTGTCTCCTGGGTCATGCTAAGGTTTAAGAGGTGCTGAATCCCACTGAGTTGCTATGCCCCGGCCTTCAGGACTCTAGGTCTGACACCATCAGGACCTGGTGACTTCTTACGATTCAGTCCAGTTGCCTCTTTACTTGACTTCTCGAGATAGACACGTGAAAGGTGGAAGAAGCAACACCATATTCTGATTCTGCTGACAACAAACTAGAAACAGGACAGTCAGTGGCAGAGGAGTGCAGGATATCCATGTGACTGTGGGGAGGAGAGAAAGATGCTGAGCTTGTTCCTGAACTGAACCCGTTGAAGAATGCATTCAGTTCTGGCTCTGTGCAGAATTCCATCTGTCTGATTATCCTTTTGCTTGAAGCCTGTGATCTCCTTCATCCTTGACCACATATCTCTGATATCTGCTGGAGCTTGTTTTCCAGGCTTTTTTGATACAATATCCAGATTCTTGTTAATCTTCTGGTACATAAGCTTTGAAACTGAACTCTGAATAATCTCTCTTAAATGCAGATATAAGACACTTAAAATCATGTATTTCTAAAATTACATCATTGGCAAATACACATTTTTTATTGAATAATTATTGGATCTCTAAAAACAGGCATACAATGTGCTTTTTCAGTGCCGTCAATCTACTGTAAACGGATGCTTTCTGCCTGTGAGTAGTAATGTCTGAGCCTATTAGATTCAAAAGGAATCCAATACAGAAGCAGATGTCCATATAAAAATCAATCTTGAGCCACAATAACCATAAACAGACTTCTCACAGACACATTATCTGCAGCAATTCTGCAGATGACCATACACTCCACAACACTTCATTAAAATCATCCACACACTGCCATCTATGGGATGGCTTTCTCCCATGGGAGCCATTTGTATATCCACATTCAGCAATACATCTGCTCACCTTGACATCATGGAGAGAAATATATCAGGAGCTGCAACAATTATTACAGTTCTTTAAACAAGCAGGCAGAGGATTTTTCTTTTAATTCATAAATATGTTGGTATGTATGCACTCTGTCACACATGTTGAGTAACAGTTGCTTAGCATTCTGCATCACAGTGAAGCACTGAAAGGCATCTGCATCCATACGGAGACTTTGATAAAGGCAGCGCTCCCCCAGTCTCCGGCTTAAGGCCTCCCTGGTGGATTATGTTACCCAACAATGGCACTGGCCTTTTGCAGTAGGAGCATGCTCCAGTTGCTGAAAGGCATACAAATATGTCTCCCTTTCCTTTTCCCTACTTCTCCCCTCAGATTTAACAGTGTCCCTTGACAAAAAGCATGTTGACGATACTTCTTGATATTAGCAAATAAAATGCCCTATTTATTGCCATAAAGGAGGAGAAAATGATTAAAGAATATTATATATATCTAAATATATATATTTTTTTGAAAAAATTTAAAATATCTTTGTTAATTCTGACATATTCTTAACATGAGAAGTTATTCCTGTTAAGTAAGTAACTTAGTGTAAATAATTACATTATAAAAAAAATATTGAGGCAAAAATCTTGCATTCTATACCATATTGATTCCACAAGACTGCATACTTTATCGTGTTTTAACAGGAAAATTATCATTACACAACACCCTTTTACTTTATTGTGTGTATTAAAGGAAGATTGTTGATAGCAGGAGAAATAGATTTGTTCATTTACACAAGACCTTACCTTGGGTAATTTAAAAATCTCAGACTTCATTTTATATTTGAAAGTTAGAGCGTAAATCTCAGTGTTTGACTTCCTACAAAAACACTTAAAGCTTAAGTGTCTTCTATTCTAGAATAATTATAAAAGAGAAGAAAAAAAAAGTTTGGAAATTAAATTGGTATGCTGACAGCTCTTGCTCTGCTACTCTAAGAAGCAAAAGTGCTCTAGACAGTACGAAATTTTAAATTAGAGAACTGATCCAGGAGCACCTAAAGAAAACATTTTCATCCAAAACTAAGTTTTCTTATCATGAGATTGAAGTCTTGGAAAAAAAGAAAATGTCCTTTTCTGTAAAGCAGGTGACAGAGATGGAGCAAGATGTAGTGGGACCTGACAAGGCCCAGCTCTGCAACAGTGCGGCGTAATTAAAACTTGGCAAAGGAAAAAGAACACGAGCAGGATTTACAGCACGTCGGAGAACACGGTAACGGCTGACTCATCATTGCTGTCATCAAGAAGCATCATTACGACACAGCCGATACTTTTGGCCTTCATTAATAAAACCTTTGGGGGGGACAAGTCATGAGTAACAGTTCTATCATCATAGTGATTTGCAGAATCTTCTTGTATGAAAATCCTGAGGTGTTAGAAAAGGGGGGGGGGGTAGTTGTGGTTATATACATCTATATATCTATTATATATATAAAAAAAATATTTTTATCTGTGTAGTAGTTTTAATTTCAGAGTTCGGTGGAATCAAGGTCAGTCTGTCATTAAGATGCTCAAATAGCTGATTAAGAAGGCCAATTGTGTTTTAGGGTTAGGGTTATGGTTTTGCAAAGAATACAACTACAGGAGATCCTGCCTGTCTCCATCTATTAACATCATCCTTATCTTTATCTGTAGAGCGCTTTAAAACAGCTACAGCTGAAAACAAAGTGCTGAACATGGCTAAAAAGTAATAAAAAACAATAAACTTATAAAATACAGCATAAAAATATAAAAGACAGCAATATAAGAAAGCTAAATAAACAACGTCACAACAACCAAGTCCTACCAGTGTTGAAAGCCAGTGAATATAAGCATGTCTTGAGCCGTGTTTTAAAATTCGGCACAGAGTACATGTCAGATTAAATAAAACTACTTCAGCGATAGTTTCAAGGTGTTACTTTATTGTATGTCTCGTATCATGCTTGTTGGTTGTGCTGTTCTTTTTACATTTCTTTGCAGGTGATGAAGCAGACTGAAAATGTTTTATCATTATCTCCCTTCTATCTCCTCTTTCCTCAATTTGTTTCTGTTTTTCCTGTTTTGTTCTACTTACTTTGCAGTGTCCATATAATCTGTAAATCTCCCTGCATAATTATAATAAAGCAATTTATATGCATTTAACAAGCGGAACACTATGGCAATAGCCCTACTGCTCCACTTGTGAAAGTAAAATCTGTTGGGCTCCTTTTGGCATCAAGACAATTATTCTTATTGCCACATTGCCAGACAGGACTCTGTAAGAAAAAAAAATAAAGAAATAAACATTCGACAGGGAAGGAGCCTCCCTAATGTGCATTGGGAGGCTATTCCATAAATGAGGAGCAATGATAGACAAGGCTGTCGCCCCCCTGAGCTTCCTCAAAACAACAGCAGGCCTAATAGATGCAACAACTTTTTATTTACCTTCAGGATCAAAAAGTATTTCTGAATGGAATTCAACCAATTTTATAAGCATATAAAAAAGGTAACTACTATTTTAAACCACTCAATTCAAGTAATAAAATATCTAAACAAACATCAGAGAAACTTGTAAACGGTTAAAACAAATGCGTGGTAAATATCCTTCTGATACGTCTTTGACCAAGTAAAAATGAAAGAAAATCTGCATAAAAATAACATATATTCACATATAAGCAGTCTAATAGTGTTTTCAAAGCCTGCTGATAATGTACAATACCTTTACTGGGCCTTAAAAGGGACTGTTCAAGATATTTATCAAAAGATCATAATAGCCAAACTCAGGAGCAGATGAAATCCTGGCCTCAATAACAAGAAAATCCAAAGGGTTACAGTCCAATAAGATGGATTTTTCTAATTTAACAATTAAATGAATATGTAAAAGTATGAACTGTGTAGCAAGAGCGTTTGATTAAGAGTTAAGCATGAAAACTAACATTTGACAGGGAAAAAGCAAAACTTCTGTTTCCAAGGTACAATAAAACCCCTACAGTCAAAGAAACAGTAGATAGTCCCTCGTGTGTGGGGGAGGTTGCTGTGGCCTTGTGAATAATAAGGAAAGTGTGCACATTTGGTCTTTTCAGAAGTTTCACCGCCAGCAGTAGAAGATCAACAGATTGCAGGATTGGACTGCTGCATAGTTGAGATAAGAAAGCAGAAAAATGTCTGCCTGCTTTTGGTATAGAGAAGTAAAATGAACGATAACACAAGTATGAAAAGCAATTCAGTTCAGCTACACAGCTTTAAATGCCCCCCCTCCTTTTATTCAAGCCTCACCTTTCATTTAGTTGATTAATTAGGGCTTTGGCATTTTTCTTTGACCTCTTATTCCCAATATCTTTGGATCCCAGCCTCCTTTACTGCATAAGCCTGGCTCTGCACCTCAGTACAAACACTATTGCCTAATTACTGGGTATATCCTAATAGAATAATTTCCATCTTCAATAGCAGACAAACAGTACAACTTTATTTTCCTAGACAAACCAGTCAAGCGTTTATATCAGACAAGTGATCCATTGAAATCGCAGCTGGATTCAGTCTGGAGAGTAATTTGCAGATGCAATGTTGTTAATTTATACTTGCTGAATTGCACTGGTAATACTACTTGAGGCAGTGTTTTAATGATTGTAATCACAAATGCTCAGAGACAAATAAAAACTACATTTGAAGGAAAATGGTTGACAAAGAGGCTCAATGAGTTGGACATGGATACACAAATGATGAATATAGTCTAGATTAAAAAGGGGGGGGGGGGGCAGAATGTCTCAGGAATGAGGATATAATCAGTTTTACATAAAATAAAGAAAAACTGAAGGTGTAGTTGGATTACACTGCATAAATCAGAAGCGTCCAACAAGTGATGGATGATCTGATTCAATACGTGTTGAGGGTTGCAGGAAAACAGGATTTCTGCAGCACGTCCTGATATTTAAATGCCAGATACGCAACGGCAGACGCAGCTCTGCCGTCAAAGCGCACGGATGGGGGTGATTGGGTATTCTACAACTGCCTAATTATCACTTAGATGGAGAGAGTAGAAACAGCTGCCAGTGTGCTAGTTAACATAAAGCTGTTTACCAAGTTTGTCTGGTGAAAAATAACATTATAATTTTTTTTTTCAAATTCCCAGAATAAGGAGAAAGTTGTGCGCATCTAACAAATCTCTATGCCAAAATAGGAAAATATTGCCGTGTTTATTACCCTCTGATGTCCATCTGTTCAGAAGTGCATGCTTTATAAAAGAGATTATCACTTTATTTGCAGATAAACAAATTCTCTCTGCAGAATGCATGAAGCGGAAGGGGAGCAATATGCTGATTCGCTGCCTACCTGCTCTGACCGGAGTCCGTCAGAAAGCCCCACAGAGAGTAATCCTGTGATTTCCGCCGAAAACTGCTTGTTTCCTTTAAAAAGATCTGAAGTCGCGATTGATCACAGCACGTCACTGGCACTGTAAGGTCCCAGAGACCGTAGTATCTCCCTGTGCCGCTCCGTCTGTGAGCTGCAGAGGCATCAGTGAACGTATGAAGCAGCGCTTCACATGAAGGGAGGGAAGCAAAGTCCGGAATGGAGACTATTGAAGAGTGGATTCTTCTTCCATGTTCCACCTGTAGTTAACAGTGACAGTCCCTGTGGCACAAAATGTTCAAGCAGGATAACTGAGAATTACAATCTATTGTTTCTTATAATTATAAAATTTCAAAGCATTTCAGTTCATATTAAACAGTTTATTTTCTAGGCTCCATAGTTGAATAATTTAACTGCAGGTGCAAAATAAAGTAGACAAATATTTAGATAATGAATAGTTCACTGTTCTTTTTTAATTGCTTGTCTGACAGATAGTATAACACATAATCTATTTAATGTTAGATTCCATCTTTGTAAACTCTTTTTTGACTAATAAAAAGAATCGTCAGTAATTTATAAATTTGTTGTTTTATTTCATTTTTGGTTCATTTGAATTGTCATGTCTAGGAACAAAATGTTGGGATTATTGTCATCTGAGGCGTACAATAGCATGGGAATGATGCATAAAATTCAACGCATCTGAATATACAGTATACAGTACCTTCTTTATTTACAATATTTTGACAAATTATACTTCTGATATTCTAAACATTAATGCCAAAAGAGTTTGTTTACCTACCTTCACTAGCTGATGAATTTAAGTGACAATCCCGTTTTACATATGATGTTGGTCAACTCTATAAAACCTAAGAATCTACCATATGCCCAACTACTGTGCTGTGTATATTTACTTTCTGTCATTACATAAATAGTTTAGGGCTCTTTTAAAGCCTGAAGCCACCAAATGCCTTCATGTCTATATATCTATATATGGTTACTTTAATCTGTAATGTTAGTTATTTTTTATTGTTCCTTAATCATTCATCTTTAAGGTCAGCAGGGTTTAAATCACTCTATAAAACCAACAGAGGATAAATAAACGATCCCATCTGCACTTGCATTTTCATGATAAATAAGTACATCCATCATAGAGAAGATTAGTGTGATGTAAGCCCAAACTCTTTACATTATATTACAGCCTTTGTGGCTCAATTTTTTTTTTAATTTCCTGTTCTAAAAGGGGATTTATCTGTAATTTCAAATATTATTTTCATAATTTCATGCTAATGCAATATATATAGATAGAGGAGAGAGAGAGAGAGAGAGAGAGAGAGAGAGAGAGAGAGAGAGAGAGAGAGAGAGAGAGAGAGAATAGAATAGAAAACCTCTCTACGAAAATAAGATATATATATAAAATAAAACAAATAAATTACTGTACTATATATATATATATATATATATATATATATATATATATATATATATATATATATATATATATATATATATATATATATATATATATATATATATATATATATATATATATATATATGTGCCTTTAATGCAGTAGAATGACTGAAGGCTATCCTGCTGAGAATGACCAGAACCAACAAAGCAACAAAACCAGTGCATTTTTGCTACCTTAGGAAGCCTGGATCTAATAGCAAGGTTGCATGCTTTGATACAATAACCCTGGCAACAGCAGCCCCAACAGTGGGACCATAAGCCTGAATTTGCTGAAGGCTAATTGGACGATCTGTTATCAAAGGCTTTGAATGATTAGAAATTAATCACATTACCCATGTAGAATCCAAGCAATGTCAGGGTTTCAGGCATGACCCTGCATAAGAAAACATTAGCACTTTGCCATTATTGGATCTATTCACCATTGCTCTAAGCTCTCCCATCAGAATGCTCTTAACACTTTATTGGTGGCGGTCAATCAGGATTCCCTGGAAGTGCAATGGAATCAATATTTCCGTGATGATACAGCAAACAACATACAGAGAGAGAAAATACAACTCAGGTGATATTGAGAGGCAGCACTTGCTTTGTATGCAAATCACATTAATTACTTGTGTTGGTACTGGAGTGTTAAGAATTAACTAATTTAAAATGAGTCATGTAATTTACTACGGATACATGTTTGCTACCATTTTGCTTGCTTTGAAGTTAATTGTTAGTGTAAAGCATTAATCCTGATGTTTCCAAATATAAGAAGAAATCCTGTGTTTTAAAGTAAATCACCAGGGCCCAAACAAAAGGAGAATGAACTGAACTTGTTTTATCTTTAGTCCATGCACATTGGGCAGCATCTATAAATATAATTTTTAAAACTAAATTTTTTTTAAAGGCATTCATTAGTCTTGCTGCAGTACCTCTGATCATTGTCCTGATGAGTAACCCGCATGTACATAAACTTCAAGGTATTGTGGAGGATTTTCGCGAATACTTAAAAGACCTGCCCTCTCCATGCATGCAAGAGCATGCACAAGCCCATTTCTCCTTGTGCACGCTCTGTTTAAAAGTTGCTGTTCTCATAGCTCATACAAGCTTACTGTGTCCGAATGTCTGCCCTAACCCCCAAATTCCTCTATCACTATATAGAGCAAGGACTATGTGGTGGACTTTATATTGAACTCAGTTCGCCGACCGTTCGGACAGATGATCACTGCTTTTTGCTGCGTTGATCAAATAACTCCTCCTCTACTGCGCTGTGCCTGCGCCATAGTCATTGTTGTCGGATAACGGAAGCCTATGGCGACAGCAGGCTGCTGTGACAACAAATCCCATAATGCTTTGCAAGGAGAGCTCTCCGCACAAAGCATTCCAGGATATATCTGCCTCTTCTGAGGCCTTTCATTTGTTCGGATACATTTTTTAGAAACTTTTTCTCTTATGATCCTTAGCCATTTTTAAAGAACTGCAGTGAGAAAGGTGAGTTTCAATGAGTGTCTGAAACCGTAGCACACAACATATACACTTGAAAGTGTGCATGCGCAGGAAAAGATAGCTAACAGGACAAGCACGTATGACCACCTTACGTAAACATTTCACATGAATGATTGACAATTGGGAGGGCCGCTTATTAAGATGAACCACCCGGAAATAAAAGACTGTTCTCTATACCTCTAAGTTAATGGAAACCACAAATTCTTAGATTTTTAGCTGCAAACCGGAATAATGAGCTC